>NC_061110.1:7526228-7588032 GCF_015104395.2 Macrobrachium nipponense | reverse complement strand
GTCAGCCCAAGATTTTTCTCTCTTTGCTTATAGGATACTTATATTTTCTAGCATCCATTTCATCCATGCTGTAGCTATTTCTTGCTCTGTCAGCTCCCACTCCACTGTCCAGTGTGCCCTCCAGGTAAAAGAAATGCTCTACTTTTTGAAGACCTGCCTGTTTATAACACAGAATTCTCTTCTCCCCCTGACTTCCTTCCCAGTCACCGTTAGTTTTTGTTTTGCTTACATTGATTTTAAGTCCTCTCTCCAATCTGCTCTTTCTTAATTTAAAGATTTTTTTGTGCCTATTTCGCAGATTCTGCTGTTAAAACTAGGTCGTCTACATGTAATAATTTGCAGAGGCCTATTTATAGCATGCCTTTATTGCTTCTGCAATCAGGATGAACATCAAAAGATTAACACTGATCCTTAATATACACCAGTACCTGCTACTGTCTTTTGTTTTTCTCTCTGTCAGTGTTTCCCATATATGTACAATACTGCAGATCACATTGTTCCTTGAGAATTGTTTTATAATACTGACCTGGTACTTAATGTGTTTTTGTTGCATCCAAGTCCCAGACTGGACAGTGTTTTCCTCCTATTTTGTGTCTTGTGTGCTTTGATTTTCAAAATGAAATAAAAGTTATACGATGGCACTTTAAAATTTGGTTCTATACCACTCAGTTTTTATAGATTAGAAAAATGTCACCTTTGGCACACCCCTGTTTTTAATACCTTCAGAAGCCAAGTGAGACAAAGGCAAATCTTGGAAATTGTATGCATATTCTACATATTCTCAGTTATTTGATATCTAAGGAAGCTTTGCATATATTACATTTTGTTTATATTTCCATTGTTACTAATTAGCCAGTTGGTTTCATGTCATAATGTTACAGAGTCCCAAAGTTCAGCTCACTAGAAGTGCCAGCATTTGCTCCGAGTCAGCATATTCTGATTTGACTTCAGACGAGTATAAATGGCTTCAGTTGTTGGAGTTGCTGGTTCGAATTATTGGGCAGGTGAGTTTTCATGTCCATGTGCAAAGCACACAAAAACTCACTCTCTTTCTCTCTCACACTTTCATTTATCTCAGTTTTAGTTTGTATCAAAGGAATATTTAATGTAAGCAATATTTTGTAAGGTAGTGATAAAATGCCATTTTGATAAATTATAAACTGATTCCAAGCAGTCCAGGCCAGTCTTATGCCATATCCCCCTGTTTATACTGATGTTTGTTGCCCAGAAAGGTGCAGTTAGCCAGTCAGACCAAGAGTTGTCAGAAGTCTTGAGCAATTTTTTTATGTTGAATAAAATAAAGAATGTGTTATCCTGGTGCCCATGGACCTTGGGGGTATTGAGTAACTGAAAACATTTTAGAAGAGGCATTTCATCAATGAAACAGTTGTGGGTACAATGTTCATGGGTTTTAATTAAGATTTTTTGGTAAATTATGAAATAGTAGCAGTTGACCATGGCGTGGTACATTGCAGTTTCATTTTAGACAAATTTCATGCCAACTGAGGCTTTAATGCATGTCTTTGTAGCCTGAGAAAAGAAAGTATGGGTGCCATTACATTTCGATGGCTCTTTTTCGATTACAGCTATCATAATTTATCATAATGCTCAACACGCAGAGTTCAATTAGTGTGGTTAGGGACTGCAAATCCCCCATATCAAAAAAATAACAAATAAAGCAATCCACATTCAGATGATCAAATAATACAAGTACGGTATATGTGGAAGAAAATGTCAAAATTGTCCACTTTTCCTAGTTACTCAAGTTCTTTGACCAGTTAACTCCACTTGGAATGCTGAAATCTTAGTCCTTGCTGTATGTTAGATTTTGAGGATGCCTGTTCTTTCCTACTACGAAACAACATCTTTTAATAGATAATGTTGATTTACTATTTATATTGTCATCATTTATAAAATATACAGTCGTAATCAGTTTTTTCTTTAGAGAATATGCTCTGAAAAATCATTACGTATTACACTAGTCCTTCTACATTTAGGGAACAATAAATTTCTCCATTTACAGTATTCATTATTGTTGATGATGGATTAAAGTAAAATTTCTGTCCACAGATTGCTCTTATCAAGGAAGCTATAAATACAGTCTGCAGAGAATTTGTGCCCCGCATAATGACTTACCTCTCAACAGCTCAGGTTATACACAAATCTGCAACACAGATGCTTAGAACTATTGCCAAGTAAGTTTTAGGTATACTTTATTTTGATAAATCAGTTGTGATCAACTTATGATGTGAAATAGAGGCCTTACTTCATGGAAAAATTATATAGATATTTTCTTTGATCAAATGCTAATAGTAGGCAGTGTTACATGAGCTCATTGTCTGTCAACTTCCTGCATCTTTCTGTTTTTTCCCATAAACCATCATGAGAATAAGAAGAATTTAAAAGCTAATCAAAATTTCTAAATACTAAGTGTTTATAAGTTATTTTGTTGCTATTCCAGTGTTGGTTAAAGGCTTTCTTTTTAATACTTGATTTATTAGATTTTCTATAAAAGGCCTCTGAATTTTCCATTTTCATGTATGACACTTACCTGGCAGGTATATATATATAGCTATATCCTCTGTCGCACTGGCCGAATTTTCAAAACTAGCGGCAACTGCTAGATCACTGGTAGTTCAGGTGATCGCCACCCCGTTCCCGTGGCGCTGGCGCTCAGAACCATTCCCATTTTCATCAGATTTTCTCTGCCAGCCGAACCGTCCACATCGTTGAGGATTCCCTGCTAGGATTTCGAACTCGTTGCTGACTTTTCACTATTTTGGAGGGATTTTTTGGTATCATATTGGAAAGTTACATTGGCAATCGCTTTGGATTTTTCTTACAATGTCTGATTCTAGTGTTATCTTTAGAGTGTGTGTGAAAGAGGGATGTAAGGTGAGACTACTGAAAGCTTCGGTAGACCCTCACACTGTGTGTAAGAAATGTAGAGTGTGTGTGTGTACTTGGGACAATAGGTGTAATGAGTGTGAGAGTTTGAATGAAAAGAAGTGGAAGACTCATGAAATATGTGGAGAGATTGGAGAAAGATCGAGTTAGGAGATCTGTATCTCGGAGTGAGAGGTCAGGCTCTTCTAGTAAGGCCTTGAATGATTCAGTGACTATTTCTCCACCTCCTTCCCAAGTAGAAGTTGTAGCACCTTCCCCTCAGGTTTCTCCTGCGCCTTCTGCTGTTTCTGAGGATGCGAAGGACTCACATTATGTTCAAGTGTTTGCTGCCCTAGCGTCTATGGGTAATCAGATTCAGCGTCTTACTGATAAAGTGGGTGCTTTTGATGTGTGTGACAATGTAGTGGAGGGGGCAGCTGATCGTCTCTCTCGTGCTCCTAGACCTAGACCGCTGCCAAGCTCCCAGACCCAAGGGAGAAGGTATGTCGACAGTCGAAGGGAGGCGAGAGGGGTCCCCATACGATCAGTCGTCCCTTCAGGCAGTCCTGTTGCGTCCCAGGCTGCAGCAGTGCGCTGTAGAAAAGGCGTCACTGGGAAGTGTTTTTCGTCTTCCGATAGCTCTGCGTCAGGCAAGTATCGGCGTTATGCGGTCGTATCACGTCCACTCAAGAGGACGCACAGACCAGCCTCATCTCAGGACGAACTCGGCTACGCACAAGAGAGATGGAGTAGCCCCGAGGTTTTCTCATCTAGTGCGGATGAGGACGATATTCCTGTTAAAAGAAGAACGTTTCATTCAAGGGAGGACGCAAGACGTTCGATGGCAGGCGGTTCTCCTGAGAGGGACTATCCTTCTGCGTCCTAGGTGCATTCTCCTGTATCTTCGCCGTCTCGCAGACCGCAAGTCCAGTCTCCTCGTCGTACGAGTGCTTCACGACTTCGCTCTCCGCCTTCGCGTGCAATGCGTCAGGAGACGGACACTAGAGACTTTCTCAGAGAGATGCAAGTTAAATTATCCGACTTGGTTAAGTCTTGGGAAGCAACAGATCAGCCTTCCTCGAGACGCAAGGACCGTTTCTCCCCGTTAAGTCCTCCAAGAGGACGCTTGATCAGAGTTTGCCTCCTCCTTATCCTTCGGTTTCTCGGACAGGACGCACGGTACCGGCTAAGACGGACGAGAGCTCAGTTATGCAGGACGCAGGATGCAAGAACAAGCCAGATAGACGTACGATGGACGCAGGCGGCAGGACGTTACCCCGTCTTCCTCCCGACTCTTCCGAGAAGACTTTCGTCATGACAAAATGAAACATTCGCTTGATAAACAAGTTTTGGATCCGTACGCTGAGGATATTCTTGGTAAAGACGTCGGCTTACAGGAGATTTCGTCAAGTGGAAGAAGACGTCGAGGACTTAGCTTCTGAAGAGGAGAAAGATGTTGAAGCTCCGTCTTCTGATTATAAAAGGTTGACTGATTGTCTCCTGTCTATCTTCGAAGAGGAGTTTCAGCCCTCAGCTCCGTTGTCACCCCTTTCGCAGTTTTCAAGGAACAAAAACCCCAAGAAATCGTCGTTTTTGAAGATGACTCTTTCTATTACTGTTAAGAAAGCCCTTCAAAGGATTAACTCCTGGTTGAAGGAAAAGAGGGAAGCAGGGAAGACTTCTTTCTCCTTTCCGCCAGCCAAGTTGGCCTCGAAGTCTGGGGTCTGGTATGCAACAGGGGAAAGTCTTGGCCTGGGAGTTCCTGCCTCCTCCCAGGGGGACTTTTCCAGCATTGTAGACAGCTCCCGCAGACATGCTCTGCACGCGGCCAAGATTTGGTGGACCTCCTCAGAGCTGGATCATCTTCTGAAGGGCATTTTCCGGACTTTTGAAGTGTTTAACTTTCTTGACTGGTCCTTGGGAGCGCTGGCTCGCACATTAGAAAACAAGGAATCGTCCGCTTCTCAACTGCCAAGCAGTATTATGTCCTGCATGGACAAAGCCCTGAGAGATGGGGCGAACGAATTAGCGTCCCTCTTTACGGCAGGAGTGTTGAAGAAGAGGTCCCTCCTGTGCTCCTTTGCAGCAAAGGGCGTTTCTAATGCGCAGAAATCGGAGTTGGTTTTCTCCCCTCTCTCAGATCAGATTATCTTTGACTCAGAAGGCGACTCAGGACCTTTTGACTTCATCTGTAAGGAAATATTTGCCCCCCAAAGTGGTTAAGAAGACGCCTAAAGAGTCAAGACAGCCTCAACAGCCCTTTCGAGGCAAAACATTTTCTCGCCCCTCCTTTAGAGGTAAAAGGGGTCTTCCCAAGAGAGGGTCGAAGCCCGCTAACAAACAATGAAGCACAAGTCCTCCAGTCATCAGTTGGGGCCAGACTCCAGGAGTTTTGGGAAGTTTGGCACAACAAGGGAGCGGACCCTTGGGTCTTCACGATAGCCAGGGAAGGTTACAAGATCCCGTTCCCGAAGAAGCCTCCTCTTTCTACATCCCCGAGGGACCTTGGGGCCCATTACAACGA
This sequence comes from Macrobrachium nipponense, assembly GCF_015104395.2. Lineage (NCBI taxonomy): Eukaryota > Metazoa > Arthropoda > Malacostraca > Decapoda > Palaemonidae > Macrobrachium > Macrobrachium nipponense. The sequence continues at coordinate 7,582,622 of NC_061110.1, read as the reverse complement.
TCCAGAGAAAGAAGAGGCCCTGCAGGAGCAAGTCCCCTCCATGATCAGGAAAGAAGCAATAGAACCTGTTCTGGACCACTCATCCCCGGGATTCTACAACAGGCTTTTCTTGGTAGCGAAAGCCTCGGGCGGATGGAGGCCAGTGCTGGATGTAAGTCATCTCAATTTGTTTGTGGAAAAGACAAAATTCACCATGGAAACGAACGAATCAGTACTGGCAGCGGTACGTCCAGGGGACTGGATGGTTACCCTGGACCTTCAAGACGCGTATTTCCACATCCCCATTCATCCAGGATCCAGAAAGTATTTAAGGTTTGTGAGCCAGAACAGGGTCTTTCAGTTCAAAGCTCTTTGCTTTGGACTTTGCACGGCTCCGCAGGTGTTCACGAGAGTGATGTCGAACGTGGCAAAGTGGCTGCATCTACTAGGGATCAGGGTCTCGCTCTACCTAGACAACTGGCTTGTAAGATCCCAATCAAGACAACAGTATCTGGAGGACTTAGAAGTAACGTTGGAACTGACAAACGAATTGGGTCTGATGGTGAACTTAGAAAAGTCGAATCTGATCCCCAAACAGGAGCTAGTCTATTATGGGATTCTGATTTCCTCAGTGACTTTTCGGGCTTTTCCATCCCCCGACAGGCAAGTTCAGTGCCTTCGGAAAGTGCAAGCCTTCCTAGAGAAAGACCAATGCTCGGCGCAAGAGTGGATGAGCTTATTGGGGACTCTATCGTCACTGGAGCGGTTCGTTTCTCTAGGAAGGCTTCGCATGAGACCCTTAAAAATCTTCCTGAACGAAGTCTGGCCAAGAAAATCGCAACCGGATTCCTTCCTGTTTCGGATTCCTTACAAGATCAAGGAGGAATTGCAATGGTGGCTAACTCCAGGAAAGTTAGCAGAGGGGACATCGCTCCAGCAGAAGAACCCAGACCTTGTATTATTTTCAGACGCGTCGGATGCAGGCTGGGGAGCGACTCTAGGCCCTCAAGAAGTGTCAGGTCTTTGGAGCAAGGAGGAAGCGGCTTGGCATATGAACAGGAAGGAACTGATGGCGATTTTCTTGGCTTTGAAAGCATTCAAGGCGTTGATCCGCAACAAGGTTGTGCAGGTCAACGCAGACAATACCACAGCTCTGGCATACATTCGAAAGCAAGGAGGAACTCATTCAGTCTCGTTGTGCAAGTTAGCGGAAGAAGTCCTTCTGTGGGCAGAGAAGGAGAACGTCACCCTGCTCACCAGGTTCATTCAAGGGGAGAAGAATGTGAGAGCGGACCTGTTAAACAGGGAAGGTCAACTGCTGTCTACAGGGGGGACCCTACATCTAGAAGTATGCCAGAGCCTGTGGAATTTATGGGGTCGTCCAGTGGTGGACCTATTTGCGACCGCAACTACGAAGAGGTTACTGACATACTGCTCTCCAGTCCCAGACTGTCAAGCAGTCACAGTAGATGACTTCCTTCTAGATTGGACGGGCCTAGATGCATACGCCTTTCCCCCGTTCAAAATTCTAGGAAAGGTTATGAAGAAGTTCAGGGAGAGTCAAGGAACGAGACTGACTCTCATAGCCCCCTACTGGCCGGCCCAAGATTGGTTCACAGAGGTACTGGAATGGACAGTCGACACACCAAGAACACTTCCAGCAAGAGTAGATCTACTCAAACAGCCTCACTTCAACAGGTATCACAAGAACACCCTCGCTCTGGGTCTGACTGCGTTCAGACTATCGAAAGATTGTCAGAGCGAGGGGGTTTTCTAAAGAAGCGGCCAAAGCTGTGGCCAGAGCAAGAAGATCCTCAACAATCAAGGTGTACCAGGCGAAGCGGGAGACCTTTCGTAAGTGGTGTAAGAGTCGAAAGGTTTCTTCATCCAGTACCTCTATGACCCAAATTGTGGACTTCCTTCTGTATTTGAAGGAGGAAGCAGGGTTATCTACTCGGACAGTCAAAGGATACAGAAGTGTGTTAGCCTCGGTTTTTAGACACAGAGGCTTAGACATTATCAACAATTTGGATCTGAGAGACCTCATAAGGTCCTTTGAAACAAGGAAGGAACATCGTTATAGGACTCCTTCTTGGAACCTAGATATAGTTCTGAAATTTCTAGGAACTAATAAGTTTGAACCGATGGGTCAAGCTTCTTTAAGAGATGTCTCAAAAGACGATCTTTTTGGTGGCCTTGTCCACAGCGAAAAGAGTTAGTGAACTGCAAGCCATTAGTAAACATGTTGGCTGGAAACATGACAAGGCAGTATGCTCTTTTCAGGAAGACTTCTTGGCCAAGAACGAAAATCCATCTCATCCTTGGCCAAGTTCTTTTGAGATTATGGGTCTGTCAGATCTTGTGGGACAAGAACAAGAAAGAGTTCTCTGTCCAGTAAGGGCTTTGCGTCATTATCTAGAGAGAACTAGGCGTATTAGAGGGACTTCAGAATCACTTTGGTGCTCTGTGAAGGACCCCAGCAGAGCCATGAATAAAAATGCTATCGCCTTCTTCCTAAGGGAGCTAATTAAGGAATCACATATGCTATACCAGGAAGAGAACTTCGGCCTGCTTAAGGTTAAGGCGCACGAAGTGAGAGCTGTAGCTACGTCCTTGGCGTTCAAGAGAAATATGGCCCTCAAGGATATTATTGAAACGACGTTTTGGAGGACTAACTCAGTTTTTGCCTCTCATTATCTTAGAAACGTCAAAACAACTTTTGACAACTGTCAAACATTGGGCCCTTACGTATCCTCAGGTGCAGTATTGGGCAAAGGAGTTTCCACCCCATAAATTACTAACATGCTAGGATATTTTAATTAGTTTGTAGTGTTTTTATGGTTGTCTGAGAGGGTTTATTCCCTCTTCAGTCTATGAAGTGTAGTTTGTTAGGGATAATGTGTGTGTGTGGTTCAGGTGGATTAACATTTCCTAGCATGAATGCCCGTGGTGAGAGAGAGGGCTAGGGTTTCCTGTCAACAAATTGATCTCGTCCAGTTGTCAGACCCTTTTGATAGCTTCTTCAACACTCAGGTCACATCCTAGTTGAGAGCTACTAAGGTTTAGTAGGCTAAGAGGCAGGACCTATGAAGTAAGCTACCTTAGCAGGTAAGGAACCTAAGAGTATTTTAAAATTTATTTTAAGTTTTAAACTCTGACGATGTTGCTGTCTTTGACCCACCCCCAAATGTGTCAATCAGCTATATATATACCTGCCAGGTAAGTGTCATAGATGAAAATGACGTTATTATGATATAACAAAGTTTCGTGTATACTTACCTGGCAGGTATATATAATTAAATTCCCACCTGCCTCCCCTCAGGAGACAGGGTTCAGAGAAAATCTGATGAAAATGGGAATGGTTCTGAGCGCCAGGCTACGGGAACAGGGTGGCGATCACCTGAACTACCAGTGATCTAGCGGTTGCCGCGAGTTTTGAAAATTCTGCCGGTGCGACAGAGGATATAGCTATATATATACCTGCCAGGTAAGTATACATGAAACTTTGTTATATCATAATAACTTCATTTTAACAAATCTGGAACTAAATTGTAAATGGAGCTCTCATTTCTGTTTAATTACTGTACTGCAAATATCAGTTGTTCTTGTTTAGGGATTTTCCTTAGTGCCTTAAATGTACTGTTTAGTACAACTATCTCTCTTCCACAGTTTTGAGCTTTAACTTGGAAGTTTGGAATTAAACTCATGGAGAAGCAGTGACTTCTTTTTTGTCCAATTTCCATGATAGGAAAAACCCTAACATGTTTGAAGACAAATGTTTAATGTTATATACTTATTACTTCTCTCGCCAAACAGGAACTCGCTGTCAATCCCACATCTTCTGGACAGCCTTTTCATTCCTTATGTGGCAGTAGAATTGGGGGAAGCAGTGAATCCGGAAATCCCCAGTGAGTGTAGTCAGTGCCGCATTTTGTGCGATGGGTCAGTGGGCTTCTTGAATGAAATGGAGAACTTCTTCAATCACATTCACAATTTTGGCCGCATCGAAGTTAGCAACCGGCTGAACCCATCAAATAACCACAGTATAAGAGAGGGCTGTGTGATGGCGTTGCCTCATGTTACTAGGTAAGGTTCGTCCATTTTCTGCATTACTTTTGTTCCTCCATATTTCTACTCTTATGTGTTGTGCATTAGTAATTGTAATAGACATAACAGTAGTTGTAGAATTCAGTCAGTTTTCTTTTATGTTAGATTAAGTTTTTGTTACATTCAGTGGGTCATGTTGCTTGTTGAGGGATATAAAAATATGCATAAACAGAAAGAAATTTAGTGTAAGTATTCCATACCAGCAATTGTTGTATAGGGGATTGAGAATTAAATTACGTCTAGAGGGTAGTTTAACTTGATCACAGATGCCATATGGAATGAAACTATGTTATCATCCAACCCCTCCGTGATGTGGCAAAATCACTAATCTGGTACGCTACTGGTCCCAGTCAGGCCAGATTAGTGATTAACTACCTTCATCACCACAAGAACCACTGTTCAGAGGCTTGATCTGCCATGTAAGGGTCCATCTTTTTTTATGTATGTCCAGAGTGCTGAAGACTGCCGTATTAGGCAACTGTAAACTGATGGGTTTGGGTTTGGCAATTTTGTTTTATATCCTTCAGTATTCAGATGTCATTTTGTCATTAATTTATGTTTTTATACATTCAACTTCCCTGTCAGATATATACTTAGCTATAGACTCCGTCGTCCCCGACAGAAATTCAAATTTCACGGCACACACTACAGGTAGGTCAGGTGATCTACCCGCCTGCCGCTGGGTGGCAGGAGTAGGAACTATTACCATCTTGAGCCAGATTTTCTCTGTCGCCAGTACTGGTAACATCGTTTGCTAGTTCCTCCTGACTTTGACTTTCGAATTTCATTACGCCGTTGATCTTTTGGACTGCTATTTGGTGACGTATTGGATCTTTGGTTTGGCATACGCTATTGTGGACTGTTTTTTGGATTTTGGATTTGGAATTTTCTCATAATGTCTGACGTTTCGATTTCGTTCAGAGTGTGTGTGAATGAGAGTTGTTATGTGAGACTACCGAAAGCTTCGGTAGATCCTCACACCACTTGTAAAAATTGTAGAGGGAATGTATGCTCACAATTGAATACATGTGATGAATGCAAGGATTTGAATGAGGAGGAATGGAAGATTCTTGATTCCTACTTGAGAAAGTTGGAAAGGGATAGGGCTAGAAAAGCCTCTTCCAAAAGTGTGAGTAGGTCGGTCTCTAACGAGCCAGTTAGCGGACGATTGCCTATATCTAACCCAATTGTTTCCTCCCATGCAGCTTTACCTTCACAATTATCTGATTCAGCAAGTTCAGCATTGGAAGTTGCGAGTCTAAAAGCTTCGCTTCTGGAAATGGAGCGTAAACTAAAGGAACTAGAAGGTAAGTGCAGTGAAAGTGTTCCCAGTGAAGTGGAGGGTGCGTCTGATCGGCTCTGTCTCGCTCCCAGGCCTAGACCTCTTTCAAGCTCCCAAGCCCAGAGGAGAAGAAATGTCGAAAGCCGCAGGGAGGTTTCAGAGAATCCCCACCGGTCAGGCGTCTCCTTGGCAGATTCTGTAGTTGCGTCCCAGACTGCCAAGGACAGTCGTTGGAAAGACGTCCTGAAACAGTGTTTTTCTTCATCTGATTCGTCGTCAAAGAAAGGATGGAGTTCAGATAGATTATCGAGACCGTCGAAGAGATCGTGGAAGTCTCCAACATTTTATTCTAGCCCTGAAGAATTTCCGGAAGAATATCCTCCAGAAAAGAGGAGGAAGGAGGTTTATTCGGAAGCTCCCTCTCCTTCATCGGAGATTGATAGAGAGGACGTAGCTACGAAGATTTTGGAGAATATGCAAAAGCAAATTTCTTCATTAGTAGGAGTGCTTAAGAAGGATCCTCCTAGAAGGAAGAATAAATTCCTTCCAATTAAAAGATCCTCGTCCTCTCTCAGAGCTCGGACGAGGCTCCTGCCAGGAGCCTGGCGCCAGCCAGACGTCAGGCTCCTGTCAGGCGCAAAACGCCGTCGAGGCGAGAGGATTTATATAAATATCGAGAGCCTGAATCTCCTAATATAAGGAAGGCGCCTGAGGCGTCTGAATCGAGGCGTAAACCGTCTGGAACTTTGGAAGTCAGACGTAAGGCGCCTGAAACTCCTGAAATCAGACGCAAAGCGTGGGAAACTCCTGAAATGAGAATAAAAACTCTTAGGACTCCTGAAATGAGACGTAAAGCGTCTGGGGCGCCTGAATCAAAACTCAAGGCTCCTGAAAGGAGGTGAGAAGCGTCTGAAGCGCCTGAAGTGAGGCGCAAAGAGCCTGAAGCGCCTGAAGTGAGGCGCAAAGCGCCTGGAGCGCCTGAAACGAGGCGCAAAGTGCTTGGAGAGCCTGAAGCGCCTGAAAGGAGGCGCAAAGCGCCTGGAGAGCCTGGAGCACCTGAATCGAGGCGCAACGTGCCTGAAGCGCCTGAATCGAGGCGCCTCGCAAAGCGCCTAGAGCGCCTGAAATGAAACACAAAGCGCCAGGAGAGCCTGAAGCGCCTGAAGCCAGGCATAAAGCGCCTGAAGAGCCTGATCTTAGGCATAAAGAGCCTAAACCTACTAGCAAGCGTCGAGTGCCTGACATCCATCATATGACAAGCAGGCACAAAGACTTATATGAACTAGAAGGATCAAGCTTCAGGCGCTATGATTCTGAAACATTATCGGCGTTTGAAGCGGACTTGGAGGCTCCTCTTTGGGATTTTTCTCAGGATCAGTTTTCTCCTGACAGGGTCTCTAGATGTCGCACAGGCGGCTGTAGTCCCTGTCAGGAAGGGCTTGATTCTGAGAGAAGCAAGAGACATTTAAGGACTTCCCCTGATAGGGACGAGAGTTGTCGCACAGGTGGCCATCGTCCTTGTCAGGAGGGCCTTAGTGTAAAAAGACAACATCGGCCTTCGCCTGGCAGGGACTCAAGACGTCGCACAGGCGGCCGTAGCCCTTGTCAGGTTGCAGTCGGTGTTGCTACGAGCCCTTCACCTTCCCAAGAGAGGAGTCCTCCTCCTCCAGTTGCGCACTCATCTCCGAATAAAACTCAGCAAGAATTAGAGGATGTCTCGGACTCTGAAGAAAATAAGGGGGCAGGTCTTACAGACTATAAGACATTGACAGCCCTCTTATTAAAAGAATTTGGAGAGTCCCTGAGTCCTGCTGCCCCTCCTTCTCCTCGGTCTTTATTTTCAAGTACGAAGACTGCAAAGTCTTCCTCCTTTTTGAAGATGCAACCGACCATCTCAATGAAGAGGGCTTTGCAGTCTTTCGGAAATTGGCTTAAAACCAAGGAGGAGGCAGGAAAGACTGTGTTTACCTGTCCCCCTTCCAGGTTATCGGGAAGGAGAGGGATTTGGTACAGCACAGGAGAATCTACGGGACTTGCTCTTCCCTCATCTGCTGAAGCGGACTTCTTGACCTTGGTGGATTCGGCGAGGAGACACGCACTTCCATCGGCCAAAAAAAGCTGGACAATGTCCGAAATGGACCATCTCCTCAAGGGAATATTCCATGTCTTGGAAGTTTTTAACTTCCTAGACTGGTCCCTTGGGGCTTTGGCCAAGAAGACGCAAGACCCTCAGTTTTTAGAGCCAGAAGTCTTGCATAGCGTTCTGACCTGTATGGATAAGGCGGTGCAAGATGGATCAGCTGAAGTGGCATCCCTTTTCGGGGCAGGAGTATTGAAGAAGAGGTCTGTCTATGGTTCTTTTCTAACCAAGGCAGTCTCTCCAGTACAGAGGGCTTCTCTTTTATATGCCCCTCTGTCTAAACAATTGTTTCCTTCTCAGTTAGTGAGGGATATTTCCCACACGCTTACTGAGAAGGCAACACAAGATTTGCTGGTACAATCTGCTAAGAAGCCTAGACCAGCTGCTCCTGTCGCGAAGAGGGAACCAAGACCTGCCCAACAGCCCTTTCGAGGTAGAACTTCTAGCCGAGCCCCAAGGAAGAGAGGAGGGGAGAAAAGAGGAAGATCTCCTATCAGAGTCCCGAGAAAGAATCCTAAATGAGGTTCCAGTCCTCCAACCACCAGTAGGGGCCAGGCTTCTGAGATTTTCAGAAGCATGGGCTTCAAGAAAAGCGGATTCTTGGTCCCTACAAGTTCTCAAGAAAGGATACCTCATCCCCTTCAGGAACAGACCTCCGTTGACGACGACACCGAGGGAGCTGTCAGCGAGATACAAAGACCCTGTAAAAAGAGATGCCCTTCTCGGGTTGGTACAGCAGATGTTGGAGAAGGAGGCCATCGAGAGAGTGCAGGATCCGCACTCTCGGGGCTTTTACAATCTCCTCTTTTTGGTGCCAAAAGCCTCGGGAGGGTGGAGGCCGGTACTGGACGTGAGTGCATTGAACCGCTTCGTGGAGAAGACGAAGTTCTCCATGGAGACACCCAATTCGGTCCTCTCTGCTCTCGGTCCAGGAGATTGGATGGTCTCCCTCGACCTTCAAGATGCTTACTTTCACGTCCCCCTGCATCATTCGTCGAAGAAATATCTTCGGTTCATGGTGCAGGGAAGGATTTATCAGTTCAGGGCTTTGTGCTTCGGCCTCTCGACGGCTCCTCAGGTGTTTATGGCGTTGATGAGGAACGTAGCAAGATGGCTACATCTGGAGGGGGGGAGGATATCGCTTTACTTAGACGACTGGCTTATAAGAGCACAGTCAAAACAACAGTGTTTGGAGGACTTGGAGATAACTCTACAATTAGTCAGATCTCTCGGATTGCTCGTGAACCTCGAGAAATCTCACACGATCCCCAGCCAGACCATCGTCTGTCTGGGGATTCGGATGGATTCTCGGGGTTTTCGAGCATATCCATCCCAAGAAAGGATTACGAAAGGGATGGAAAAGATCTCGGTCTTCCTAGAGAAAGAACGAAGCTCAGCGAGGGAATGGCTCAGTCTTCTGGGCACCTTTTCGTCACTAGAGCAGTTCGTTTTTCTGGGGAGGCTGAATATGAGACCCTTGCAGTTCCATTTAAGAAGAAATTGGAACAGGAAGAAGGGAGATCTTATGGATACTTTTCCCATAAAGGAGAACATCAAACACCACTTGCGATGGTGGTTAGAGCCGCTAAGAAGGAACGAAGGAGTGTCCTTTTCTCTTCAGAACCCTCGCCTAGTGTTGTTCTCCGACGCGTCGGACACGGGATGGGGAGCAACACTAGGGACGAAGGAAGTGTCAGGCATCTGGTCGAAGGAACAGAAGACCTGGCACATAAACGCAAAAGAACTTATAGCCGTACACTTGGCACTGAAGCATTTCGAGAACGAAGTCAGAGGCGTGGTGGTCCAGGTCAACTCGGACAACACCACGGCTCTGGCATATATCAGAAAACAGGGGGGGACACACTCTTTCTCCCTTTACGAGCTGGCAAGGGATCTGTTGATCTGGACGGAGGAAAGAGGGATACGACTCCTGACGAGGTTCGTTCAAGGAGGGAGAAACATAAGAGCGGACAGATTGAGCAGAAAGAACCAGGTCCTTCCAACAGAATGGACCCTTCATTCACAAGTCTGCCAGCAACTATGGTCTCTGGGGAAAACCTCAAGTAGACCTATTTGCAACGTTCCTCTCCAGAAGGATGGAAAACTTTTGTTCGTTGGGGGACGATCCCAGAGCCCTGTCGATAGATGCCATGCTAATGAACTGGACGGGCATAGACGCGTATGTGTTTCCCCCATTCAAGATGCTGGGGAAAGTAATGAGAAAGTTCGTGTCCTCGGAAGGAATGAGGATGACATTGATCGCTCCTTATTGGCCTGCAAGAGAATGGTTCACAGAGGTACAGGAATGGATAGTGGACTTCCCCAGATCTCTTCCCGAAAGGACAGATCTGCTCAAACAACCCCACTTCGAGAGGTACCACAAAAACATCCACGCTCTCGCCCTGACTGCCTTTCGACTATCGAAAGACTGGTCAGAGCGAGAGGCTTTTCTCGCAAAGCTGCAAAAGCAATTGCTAGAGCAAGAAGGTCCTCAACCATGCGGATATACCAATCGAAGTGGGAAGTTTTCCGTAGATGGTGCAAGGCGAAGAAGCTGTCCTCCTCCGATACCTCTGTGACCGAAATTGCTGATTTTCTTTTGTATTTACGAGAAGAATCTCAGCTAGCAGTGTCAACCATTAAAGGTTATAAAAGCATGTTGTCTGCTGTGTTCATAGTGGCCTGAACATAGAGAATGACAAAGATCTGCATGACTTAATTAGATCATTTGAGACAACAAAATCAAGAACTTCTCTCACCCCTAGTTGGAACCTAGATGTGGTTCTCAGATATCTAATGTCAGAGAAGAAGCAGTTGCAGGGCTGCAATCAAAGCCTCTGGTGTGCGGTTAAAGACCCGAGAAGAGCAATGTCAAAAAATGCTTTAGCTTTTTTTGTTAGAAATGTTATAACTGAGGCTCACATGAGTTGTGATAGTGAGGCATATAAGACGTTAAGGGTTAAAGCACACGAGGTACGTGCAGTTGCTACATCGTTATCGTTCAACAAGAACATGTCGATGAAGAACATCTTAGCAGCCACGTATTGGAGGTGTAACTCAGTGTTTGCCTCACATTACTTGAAAGATGTGAGGGTAACATATGAGAGATGCTTCTCTCTGGGACCTTATGTATCAGCGGATACAGTGCTGGGGAAAGGAGAGAAGACTGATCCTTAAATTTGTTTTTGTCCTTATATTTTATATAGTGTGATTTTAAAATAATTTGGTGTTGAGTTTTTAGGTTGTTTGAAAGGTGTTTGGGGAAAACGCCTTTCAATCGTAAATACTAATCCACGGTTAGAATCGGGTGATCGGGATCAGTGTTGTACTCCTTTGTATGCCAATAGGCATAGGTATATTGTCATGTAAGTGGATAGGACCCCAGTGACAATTGCCATCAGGTTCTGTTGAGTAAGTGGATAAGACCCCATTGACAGTCCTTTCAAGAGTTCTCGGCCATAGGGCACACCCTCGCTGAAGCTTTTGAGGCGAAGCAGACTTCTAAGCACAAGCTATGAAATCTTCCGCCTAAACAGGTAGGAACCAGGGTATTGTTAATTAACTTTTATTACCTACAACATATGTTGTTTACCTGTCCGGTCACTAATTAGCTGTCTCTTACCCTCCGCCAAAGGTGCCAATCAGCTAAGTATATATCTGACAGGGAAGTTGAATGTATGAAAATGATATTGTTATTGTACAATAAAGTTTCATACATACTTACCTGGCAGATATATACTTAGCTATAGACTCCGTCGTCCCCGACAGAAATTCAAATTTCGCGGTACACACTACAGGTAGGTCAGGTGATCTACCCGCCTGCCGCTGGGTGGCAGGAGTAGGAACTATTACCATCTTGAGCCAGATTTTCTCTTCCACCTGTCTCCTGAGGGGAGGCTGGGTGGGCCATACAATCGTATATATCTGCCAGGTAAGTATGTATGAAACTTTATTGTACAATAACAATATCATATTTTTCAGATGCCCAAAACTTCTCTATGATTTCATGGTATCATATCCTGCCATGGACTTACTGATGCAAGTGCTACATTCTGACAGACCGCCAAATGAAGCAAGCTACATGTATGCAACAGCTGCCATCTCGCGTCTGGCTGTAACTCTTCAGGTAATGTCAGCCCAAGTTCTAGGCTTATATAGCTGAGAATGATGACCAATTAAAAGTAATTATTCTGGTTATCTAATTTACAGCAGGATTTTTCGAATTTTGACTGATTATTATTATAATTATTATGATTATTCAGAAAATGAAACTTATTCATATGCAACAAGCCCACATTTAAGAAGAAATATGACAAAGTAGAGGGAAATACAGAGAGAAGGGACCCCACTTATTACAAAGGCACAAAAATTACAAAGGCACAAAAATAAATTGATGCATTAACAAATAGATAAAAATGTATTAAAATGCAGAGAGTAGTATTAGGGTAGTAATGTATTGCACATTTCCTTGAACTTCTGAAAATCCAATTGCACAACTTGGTGCTGCTGTTCAACGAGTGTGGTTGCCCTTGACTGAAAAAAGGGATCAGGTATTAATTGTGAATGTGAAAGATCTCTGTTGAAATACAACCTATGAAAAATTGACCAATAAAACCATCTGTTGATTGTCCAGTTCATAACTACTGCTGTTAGGAAACAGAAATCTGCCACAATGAACTAATCTCTATAAGAGAAATCTCTGGCAGAAGCAGACATCCTCACCGGAGAACAGTGTTCTAGTAAAGGGAGTATGAATGACCTAAAACAGGTTACATTGATTTTATCACTGTTATAAATACATAAGGCCTTAAAAACAAAACCTAACTTTTCGTGCAGCATTTGCTGAAACTTTCATTAGACATTTCTCTAAAGTTATAGATGTGAGTCAGATTACACCCAGAATAGATAAAGCTTTGGGCTTGTTCAGTAGAGTTCTATCCTCTTGAAGGGGAGAATGGAATGGGAAATTTGTACGAGATCTGATCAATAGTGTTTTCATTTTCCTGAAGCTCAGCCTCATACTCCACCAACTACACCATTCCCTGATCTGGTCCATGATCTGATTGAGGTTGAGGGCAGCTTCATTTCTCAAAAGTGGAGACTTTACTTCACCCACAAGTCATTAATTGTAAGTGACAGACTAAGGCGAAGAGAAAATGAATTTTCATTTTTTATTCAGAATGCTTTGACCAAGTCTAAACTTTTGTTAAGATTCTACAGATATGTTCTTTAAAGCTGAGAATTTAGTTTTAATTGCATATGAATATGCATTTTTATCATCATTAGAAATATAATTCAAAGATGTCCCATTTAGTTCAGGGAGGAATGAATTGAATGTATGTGTAGTATTTAATCGTTTGTAATGATTATTTCTTTCTATCTTCCCACTATCAGCTAGGTAAACAGATCCAACCAGTGAAATGTCCTGCATGTTCTGAGAGAAGAACCCATTCTGTGGAAGAGATTGCGAAGCATGTTCATGTGCAGAGGGAGCAGTCAAAGGCACAAGAGGAAGCCTTCACCAAGGCAACTTCAAAGTTGTCAGAATCAGACAGGTCGGAAAAGTGCAAGTTTGCCTTAGACAAAGTTAAGGACGTAACATTCACCTTAGAAGGTGGAGAAACCCTGAGTGCTAATCGAGAGTTTCTCTCTGAAAAGAATGATGTCTTGAATGGGATGCTGATGGGAAGCTTTGCCGAAGGGTCCAGTGCCTGCGTAAAGCTTCCAGAGATTAAGAAAGCTGCGCTTGAAATGCTCATTCATTACCTTTATGGGTGTCAGTGTGATTTCATGGAAAATGCTGATTTCGAGTCTTACTTACAGTTAGTTTCCTTATCGCAAATGTACATGGTAAAAAACTTAGACACCTTTGCCATTTTGAAGATGATATCAGCCATCAGTGAAGGCAGTGATATAGTTATGCTTTATGAAAGTGGTCTTGGACGAATTGATGAAAATATAGTTATGCAGGCTATTTGTACAACGTTGGTTAGACCCATGAAAACTTGGAAACGAGCGCAGTGGTTCAAAGAGCTTTTCCAGTCGAGACACTCTGCCGACATCGATCATAATATTCGTGTTGTTCTTCACTACCCCTTAGACATTAACAGATTAGTATGTAATTGTAACCAGTCATTATCTTTATATGCAGTGAATGAAAGTGTTTATTCTAAACTCAGGTGAAATAAGCTTTCAAGTCTATTACAGTGTAAGTTTACCAAAGGTTTGTTGACTTTTATTATGGTTCCTAACTCCTTTATGGTTCTCATGTTGTATAGCTTAAGTTGTGTTGTGAAATTTTGTGAGGAATGTATGCAACCCTGGAAAGAACTAGTCACACTGCTAATGACTTGAGTTAACCAAAAATTTTTCTAGATAAGTGAGCGGGTAGACAATGTGTATAACGCATGCAATTTCGGTACATCAAATATTTGCTTTTGGATTCACGGAGTCCGAAGATGACTGTAGATACCTTCATAAACATCAAGTTTGTGAACGTATCTTCATAAACTTAATGTTTATTTTATCACCTTCAATTATTGCAATATCAAAATGGCTTCCATTTATGTATTTATAGATATGTTTGTAGGGCTCTAATGACTTAATTTGTTCTTCATTTGTAAGAAATCTGTGATCCCTTTCAGCTTCTACAGGTACTTTGAATTATCGGCTTATATGCAATGAATGATATGACCCTTGTTTTACAAAACATGACACCTTTAGTATTTTCAGAGACCATTGTTATTCAGCACTGGGCTTGGAAAAGAAGCCTTTTTTTTTCCTGTGTAAGTTTTTTCTTATGTTTCAGTCACCAAATTTTTGGTGAGGGGTATCATGAAAATTTTTATATGCAGGCTTCTCTTTCCCTATCTGTTATTACAACAATAATGCAAGTAGTGAATTTTAAAGCACTGTTGTAGGATGTGTTCACTTTTATGCAGACTATGAACATTCTGCAAAGCAAGTTGTGTTATTGGCAGGCTGAAGAAGTTTTTCTAACATACAATACATTTATTGCATTCAGACCCAATAATCACAGAGTTGCTTTCATTGCTACAATGTAGTATTCTTAAGGATCACTGTTTCTGGCATGGCTTGCCTTAGAGTTAACAGCAACTCTGTGTATAGCAATTGGTAATCTAAGAATGTCTCTCGAAATCTAAGCTGCATTGTTTCCAAGGACCCAAACCAATTGGAACTAATTCACTCAAACCTGATTCGTTCCGTTGCCTCTTATCTGAGCCACCGAGTCATTTTACTTTGAGGGATTCAGGCCATAGATCTAAGGCTTTAAGCCTCTCTACTAGTGTGAATAGAAACCTTACTTCTAAAGATCCAATCTCATCCACTTTAAGAGTTTCAAGACAATCTACTGATAAGGATCCAAGACAATCCTCTGTGAAGGATCCAAGCCATTTCATTACTAGGGTTCCAAATCACTCCTTTCTTAAAGATTCAAGTTGATCCACTCGTGAGGAATACAAAGTAACCAGTTCTACGGTCATCCATTGAGAAAGGTGGTCAGTTAACTATGCATATTTATCAAACTCTTACTGTACTGTTACGAGGATTCTGCCATTCAGTCCCAGCGCAAAGTTGTTAATATTTCACTTCAGTCTAGTGATTTGGCATCTTAATTCATCCCCCTTTGAATTGAGATTAGGGTCCTGTAAGTACAGGGTTGTTGTAGAACAAGGTAATTGTTTGAAAATTGAAGTTTCATTTCCCAGTTATTTTTTGAAAATTGAAGTTTGATTTCCCAGTTATTTTTTGAAAATTGAAGTTTAATGTCCATCTTTTCTGCTACCTGAGATGCAAATGACATCAGGTAGAAACTGGACAGATAGCTGGGACCCACATGTCTGGCTCGTTCATCCACAGTATAAATGCACTTTAGCAATTTTTTTTCAAAGAATTTTTGTCTGGGACCATTTCATGATGAATACAGTGGGCATTGTAAATAAGAGTTTTTCATAAAAAAGTCGTCTTTTTTTTTTTTTTTAACTACATAAATTGTATATTTTTGTTACTGTACTTTTTATTGAATTCGAAATCTTGTCTCATTAGCAAGAAAACTGGTGTAATTAACAAAGCCTGTAATGTGGTAAATTATTGAAGTATTTTTTAGTGTGTTATGCAAACTGAACATTGTTCATTCAGTATAATTCTTCAGGTCAGGAAATACTATGTAATTCTGTTGAGGAAATATGCATATGGTATATGCAATTTATCTTTCAAAAAGGACAGCGAAGTTATGCGAGACTTTTACCTTCATCTAAGAAGTTCTTGAAGCAAAAACATAAAAAATTTTATGCATAATATTGTATTCACATGAAATAAATGCATAGTTTACGTTAAAATGATGTAATCATCATTATGTGTATGTTATAAATGTAAGTTGAAAAACTTTATGCAAACATAACATATTAAAATGCAAAAATAATAAAATATTTAAACTTTTATTTTTGTTTTTCATCACTGTTTTACTGTCAGGTATGTGTGTTATGGAGTTTTTGGAAACTTTTATGAATAAAGCAATTAAAATTTAACCCAAAGATCCACGACATTAACGTTTTGAATGTAACATTTACAGGAACTCAGTGATGAAATCCAGGTTTTCAATCATTTCTATATTTCAGTTGTAAAATATTATTATTATTATTATTATTATTATTATTATTATTATTATTATTATTATAATGATATTGTAACCAGATCAAGAACAATGTATGATATGATTATGTTTCTGTTTGTTATGGAAATACAATCCTTATTGTAAAGAACACTAAATCTGTCAAGACTGTTATGCAATAGTTGTGTAAATTTGTGAAAGATTTTTTCCCAAGTAAGTTTCATTTCTTTTATGTGTAAAAGAAAATATCAGAGTAATTATGATTGCATCCAGTGTTATTCGGTAACAGAGTTCCACTTGTGTTGTATATGTGGATACTTCAGGGGCTTATTTGTCAACTGGCGACACCTTTACAAAAGTAAAAATAAGCAATTGATAAATCATACGAGTATGTCAATCACTTTGTGCAATCTGTTCTTGGAAATGCCAGTGATGGAGTTATTCACAACTTGAGTAGATAGTCTGACCCTTATCTTTTACACTTCCCCACCAGCAATTTTTTTTATACAATAAATTGTTAAGCTCAACATAGGGTTTATGTCACTCCTTGCGCTGAATTTTTATTCATACACCGGGAAATTGATAAGGTTAATTGAAATGTTAAGAAAAATTAAGTAATTTATTGTAATTGCAAACTGTCCTATCATCCAGGTGCTGATGCGGCAGCTAATACACAAAGTTGATCATCGTGAAGCTTGGGGGAGCCGCAGTAATTCAGCCACTTCCAAAATACCTTAAAATATTACCAAATGCCTAATTAAACACTACACAATTATTGTATGCATATATCTAAATTTAATTATGAGCATGTGCAGCACGTATAACACTTGGCAAGTTGCATACCTTGGAAGATCTAAATATATATATATATATACCAACAGTCCAAACTGACGTCCACGTAGTACATAATTCATGATATCCCTGGAAGGGTACGAAACCTCGTATTACAAATATGCAAGGTATGAAAAACAGATGCTTAAATTAAAATACTAAAAAGTAAGTGATGGTAATTGGAAGGCATTTTAATATGGGAAAGCATTATCCCTCCAAATGATTTCGGATTGACAAACAAAACTCCCCCTGAGTTTTACAGACCCACCGATATCATCCTGGGACGAAGGCGAAGTACGTGTAGAGTGAGAGACTGCGATGAAGGAATGCTTCTTCCTGGCTGGGGTTAAACGGAGATTACATGTCGAAAGGATATTCCCGTTCGTCACTTCAAAGAAATAGCTGTATATCCTTATATAGTCAATAGAGCTCAGAGTATCTGAGTTACGAGACCCTTCGTGATTGAAATCTCCTTTGTAACCGACTTAAGTTTCAGTCAACCTCAGGAAGAAAGCAAAATCATTAGTGGTTGGTTAGGACAGAACCAGAACAGCCGCTGGAAGGCAGTGAGCTGTTAACAACCAAGGGTGTAGTTAAATATTTGAAAACTACGTTAACTGTCTTCCAGTGACCATGCTAATTAAACAAATAATAAAAAAAATACAAATTCCATATGGAATTTTAGTACACTGCAGGGGAACGAATTTTGCCAAATACATAAAAATATATATACAATGCATACAAAAATTAAATTGATCAAAGTTTATAAATTCAACATTTCAGAGGTTTTTCTCCGGCTTTCCACAGCAGCCTTTCTTTTAGGCCTCTCAGAAGCTGGTGATGATTTGTCTAAGTTTTGCAAATCACTGGACTTTGAGTCTTCATCATCTAAGGAAAGATAAGGTATTAGTTTATTAACGTGGAGTTTACAAATTTGTCTGGTACGGCCTTTAAATACTACAGCATATGTAGTCTCCCCAAGATCATTCGTAATAGTTTCCTTTATCCGACCTAAAGGATAATTGTTAATCTTAGTATTATCTTCCTTGATCAAAACAATGTCACCTACTTTTAGAGGATGATGAGTCACCGGGCAATATCTACCCTTCCTATCAACTGCTTGGCTTAAAAGTGTTTGCATAAACTCATGATGGTAAATATCTATAAGTTTACTCCTAATCCTAGACAGTGGTTCAAATTTATTAGTAGCTCCACAAGGGACAAATTCTTCATCTTTGGGTAAAGGTTGTAAATCTGGAATGACATTGAGTGAGGAAAGCTCATACCCCCTAATTAACATTTCGGGTGTTATTGGTTCAGGAGGGTCTTCTGCTGCACTATCCCCAAGAGCCTCTTTAAAAGATATTGATCGTCGATTTACCAAGCAGACAACATGACATACAGTAAACTCAAAATCAAAGTAGGAGAGAATATTGTTCTTGATAACCCATAGAGAAGTCGCTTTGTTAGCTTGTCACAAATCTCGACAAGGGAGCCCAACTGACTACATCCTTTGAAATATTGTTGAAAAGTTAAGGGTTTAACACCACGCTCCTCAAAATACAACTGTCTGTGGGGGTCATTCAAAAATGAAGATATGACATTAGCTCCTGCAACTATTTGTGACCCTAAGTCACTAATGCATAACTGTGGAATGCCAAACTCGAAGCAATGAAGAGAAAATGCCCTAAGAAAATCTGGCACACTGAGTGTTCTACAAATTTTTTAATTAATTGCACGAGACCAAGTGCAAGTAAAACATAATAGCCATACCTTACCCTTTTCCTTCTCCAGTTTAACTGTAAAAGGCCCTATATAATCTACGAAAATATTGACGAAAGGCACAGCTGGTGGGTCTTCCCTGAATTCCTTGTAACAATTCTGATTTAAATTGACAGGGCGTGCATTAAATCTCTTGCAGTGAACACATTGCCTCAGAATCTTTTTAACCACTGAAAATTTCTAGGAATAAAATAATGTCTTCTTAATTCAGAAAGAACAGCATAGCACCCAGAATGAGCTAATTTGTGATGAATATCCAATATAATTAACTTCGTTAAATGACTGTCTCTAGATAATAGAATAAGAATTTTTTTCTCTCTCTTTAATTTGCTCTTCACTCTCAAAATGCCATTGTTATCGACAAACAAGTTAAACTGAGAAACTATACCTGGTATATCCTTTGCTGCAGAAAAACCTTTAGAAAAATGCTCCAAAACATCAGCAAAGTGATTTTGTTGATTGGTCAAACTCAAATGTACAAGAGCTAAAGCAAAAAAATTATTATCTTCTTGTACTTGTCTTCTCACTTTAGCTTTCCATTTGTGTATGCATATTATGCACCGACGGTACAGCAAAACAAGTCTTCGGAAGTCAGAAAAATCAGAAATGTTCACCAAGTAATTTCTCTTAACTAAAGGAATATTAGAAAGATTCATGAAATTTCCAGAAAGATAACCTGCTTGAGGAATAGTGAACTGCATGGCTTGCGCCCTAATATTACTCAGGTCCGGGCCTGAAAGGAAACAAGACTTCATTAACAATTTATAAGATGTGCACCTGGTTACCATATCAGCAGGATTCTCCTTGCCATTAATAAACCCAAAATGAACAGGATATGTTTCACACAGTTTTTGTATACTGTAAATTCTGTTCAATACAAAAGTAGAACATTGGTTCATTTTCTTTAGTTGAAGCGAAGAACTTATTAACCACTGCAGGGCACAAGAAGAATCTGAAAATAGACAAATCTTTGTCACCTTTAAAGGTTTTATACAATTGGGACCAGCAAGATCCAAATAAAGACCAACAGATTGTTCGACTCCTAGATTAATGGCGTGGATCTCTAAAGATGGTATGGATTTACCTTTCAATTGGGTATTAACCAACCGATATTTAGCATTAATAAAGGTTGCCAGACTCAACATTCAATAAATAAATTACACACCCATATATGTCACAACTGGCATCAGTAAAAACAATTATTTGATACTCACCATCCCTTCGACCCACAAAACGAGTTACTTTAAGAGGGGGCGATGAATTACACTGTCTACAGATATTCCTCCAGTCTTTAAGCTGTTGACTATTAAGAGGCTGGTCCCAGTTCAAACCCTTTTGACATTGCAAGTTAAGCATATAAAGCCTACATCGGTTAAATAAAGGCAAGTTGAAACCAAATATATCGAACTGAGTGGCAATTGACCTAAGAATTAATCTTTTGGTGTTAGCTTCTAGGTCAAGGGAAATTGGCCTAGTGAAAATATCATCCGAAAGTCTATTCCATTCAAGCCCAAACAATTTGTTGACTTTCGGGGTAAGAACTTCTGACCGATCTATGTCAGACTGCAGATCAATGTCATTAGTCACCAGTTGCTGAATTTCAAATTTAAAAGGTTTGAATATGCCAGCTAACTGCTCGTAGGCCCACCTCAAGTCATCAGAGTTGTTCATTGTGACAGCACCATTATCCATATATATTAAAGCATATATAAGTTTCTTGAGTTCATCGATTCTTGAATCATTACTGAAAGTCAAGATTAACATATAATACAATGAAGCCATCAAAAGAAATGGGCTACACCGAAGTCCAAATGAAAGCCTGACATTTTTATAAGCAACTGGGGTGCAATCACCTGTGGTGACATTCCGAAACCAAAAAATAATAGCCTTGACTGATCAATTTCACTCAAAGCCAACATATTAAAAGCTTTCTTCAAATCAAAAATCAAAATTTTTTCATCAAACCTAATATTAAGAAATGCAGAGGAGAGCTTTTGATTTAAGTTAGGCCCAGCATACATACATTGATTATGTGACAGTGACAGTCTCTTAGAGGATTCCTGCAAATTAGAAAGAAATACTATGCGACACTTTGTAGTTTCCCTTTCTGGCTTAAAGACTGGCATATGAGGTAAGAAGGAGTAGTTAGGATATTCAGCCTTAAATACCTCCAAGTCCAAAATAGGCTCAATAATACCCTCCTTCAATTGCTCCTTTATGCAGTTATCTACCAACTGCAAGGAACCTTTCTTACGAAGTAATTTTATCAAATTTGATTGAAGAACAGCCTTGGAAAGAGACTCGTTTCTCGAAAGAAGGTGCGATACCTTCCCATTCCATAACAGGGGAACAACTATGCGTCCATCACCTTTCGCGTGCAAATTTCTGAAAATGTAGTCCACGAGAGAATCATCGAGCCGATTAGATTCATCACTGTAAACTTTCTGATCATAGTTCAAATAAAATTGGCTCTCCATATTCAAAATTTGATCAGTTGCTTCTTGCAGTTTCCTATCAATAATAGTCCCTCTATCTGAAAGCACAGTAAAAGAACAATTTGTTGTAATGTCATCGAGTTCGTAAAATTCTTCATTCACTGATACACTAGTAGCTAGAAAATAAGAATGGCTAGGGAAAGTGTAATATGTACCGTGTTCAGTATTAGAATTTTCGCCCCTCAATGGTTTCGAGGCCAAACTTTCATTATCTTTTAGTGAATTAAGATTAATTAGGAACCTATCAACATTCCCTATAAGCATTATTCCTAAAGAAGTCTCAATATACACAGACGAATTAGGACTCCCTATCACTATGTCTCTTCCCAAAAGACAATGTGAAAATTCTACTCCTAACAAAAGCTGAACATCATCAATGCTCCGAGAATTGGTTGATAAAAGCTTGTCAGCAAATACAAAATTTTTACTCTGCATTATACTAACTACCTGACCAGGTAAACTCAATTGCAAGTTTATAGAGGGTACAACTAGAGCAGAAATAGCAAAGGTTTCATTCCCCAGTTTAATAGGAACTTCAACAAGGCTAGTAGAATATTCCTTTTGACCATTAAACCCTTTCACAGTCAGTTTTACTTTAGTAGCCAAAGACTTGAAATTGTAAAAGGAAGCTAACTTGCTAGATATAAAAGTTTTGTGATCCTGAATCTTTAAGACCCCTGTAAAGCCTATCATGACCATTTATACAAAATGTAAAAGTAGGGAGAACTGAACCTGTGGCAACATTTAGTAATACTGCTATCCCGCTGCTTGCTTCCTTGGAAGACACTGCTTTACTATTAATCATATCAGGACTAAGGTTCCAACAAAGATACTCCATATGACACTGTGAACAATGTGAACAAGGTCTTCGAAATCTGAATTTACATGCTTTAGTGGCATGATTAAAATTACCACATTTTACACAACCTTTATGCAATTTTAATAAATCAATTTTGGCAGAAGGGGTGGCATACTTAGTACACTTATAATTTAAGTGATCACCGTCAGAAATACCGGCCTTAGTACAAAAATTACAAGCTTTGGTCGGAACTGTCTTAGTTTTAACAGCCATTGTATTAGTCTTTTCCAGGAATGGCTTTGAATGAGCTACAACTTTATCCCTGACCAATAATTTACCTTTCGTCTGACCCTGTTCATACCTTTCACATGCTGTAAAGAAATTATCTATGATTTGCTTAAGTGATGGATGAGTCACATTAGTGATATGAACCATATGATACTTAAATCTATCATTGAGTGCAGACCAAACGAAATATCTAACAACCTCATCAACATCAATATTTAAATATTTTAAATTTTCGACTATAGTCCTAAGTTCTGATAAGAAAACAAAGGGGTCGTCTCCTTCTTTGAGATGTAGACAGGTCAATTTCTTAATTACAGCCGACTTTCGTAATTCAGTCGAGGCAAAAGCCTGAATCATTAAGTCTTTGGCATCTTTGTAACTTTCTTTGTCGGCCTCCAATGAACCAAGTAAACATTTAGCCCTACCTTCTACTTGTTGCTTCAAAAGTAAGAGCAAGTCCCTGTCTGGATAGTTAAAACTCTGGGTCGTGGTTTCAAATTCTCGAATGAATTTCAAAAAATCTTCACCTTCCTTACTTTGGAATTTTGGTAGAGGTGCAGTGGGTTGCCTCAAAAGGCTCCTAGCAATATCAGTAGTTGATGAAAGTGGAGGGCTTCCAGCATTGACACTAACATCCAACAAAGGCACAATACCTGAAATTTTATCATAGTACGACTGACATGCAGAGAGCTCAGCCTCCAAATCCTCGTCTCTAAATTCCCCTGAAAATTTTAGAGTCTGTATTTTAAAATCCAAGTCACTTAATCTCTTCCTATACTCCAAGAAAACACCCAGCTCAGATACTTTTGCCGTGTTATCTAATGAAAGGTACTATGAAGAACGGTTGGCACATTCTGTAACCTTTTTCCTAATAATCTTACACTGACCAATTAGCACTACCAATTCAGCCATTATGAAGACAAATAAACATACAAACACCAATATAAGTATAATTACTGCAATACACAGCGAAAATTTCAAAAAATGGTAAACGATACTTAGTATATGCAACAAAGTTATTACTAAGCAAAAACTTTCAAAGCAACGCGAAAATTAGGGGCACTCAAATACTAAATTATTTTGCAAAGAGATAAACATCAAACTACGAATCGAAAAATAGTTTACACTGAACTCTTAAATAAATCACCAAGTGATAAACATTAGCTACGAATTCGCAAAAATGACACACTGAACTTTAAAGAAACCTGCAATAAGAGGGATTCTAAAATATTGTAAGTGAAAAAAAACTCCAGGAAGAAACCTCCAATTCACCGCAATTCACGTCCTATGTCACGCACGTAACCTATAATGCCTAATCCTGTCACGGTCGCCATGCACTGAATTTTTATTCATACACCGGGAAATTGATAAGGTTAATTGAAATGTTAAGAAAAATTAAGTAATTTATTGTAATTGCGAACTGTCCTATCATCCAGGTGCTGATGCGGCAGCTAATACACAAAGTTGATCATCGTGAAGCTTGGGGGAGCCGCAGTAATTCAGCCACTTCCAAAATACCTTAAAGTATTACCAAATGCCTAATTAAACACTACACAATTATCGTATGCATATATCTAAATTTAATTATGAGCATGTGCAGAACGTATAACACTTGGCAAGTTGCATACCTTGGAAAATCTAAATATATATATATATATACCAACAGTCCAAACTGACGTCCACGTAGTACATAATTCATGATATCCCTGGAAGGGTACGAAACCTCGTATTACAAATATGCAAGGTATGAAAAACAGATGCTTAAATTAAAATACTAAAAAGTAAGTGATGGTAATTGGAAGGCATTTTAATATGGGAAAGCATTATCCCTCCAAATGATTTCGGATTGACAAACAAAACTCCCCCTAAGTTTTACAGACCCACCGATATCATCCTGGGACGAAGGCGAAGTACGTGTAGAGTGAGAGACTGCGATGAAGGAATGCTTCTTCCTGGCTGGGGTTAAACGGAGATTACATGTCGAAAGGAATAGTCGTCGTCACTTCAAAGAGATAGCTGTATATCCTTATATAGTCAATAGAGCTCAGAGTATCTGAGTTACGAGACCCTTCGTGATTGAAATCTCCTTTGTAACTGACTTAAGTTTTCCGTCAACCTCAGGAAGAAAGCAAAATCATTAGTGGTTGGTTAGGACAGAACCAGAACGGCCGCTGGAAGGCAGTGAGCTGTTAACAACCAAGGGTGTAGTTAAATATTTGAAAACTACGTTAACTGTCTTCCAGTGACCATGCTAATTAAACAAATAATAAAAAAAATACAAATTCCATATGGAATTTTAGTACACTCCTTGAGGTAGAAATCTACAATTGCAGATTAAAATTTGAAGTACGAGTATTAAACTTAAAAGAGGTTTGTTCTGATACGTAATACAAACTATTGGTCCTTTAACAATTAAAATGTAACTTAGCGGCAGCTGGAACTGGTCGTAAGCTTCGAACAAGGGGGTTCGGTAGTTAACTGCTTGTCCGACAGTTGGCGGTCCGCACAACTGAGAGGTGTAGAGTCACTTTGCTTTCAGCTGCGCTGGGTGATAGACGTGTTGTTTGCCGTTCTGCCCGCTTTCGTTGTATGCTTGGAATACTCCTTCATTTTATGAAGATATTATTACTCTCTCTCTTACTAGTGTGCTTGTTTGGTAATAACGTGAGTACCTGGTTATTTTTTTGTTATTTTGTGATTGTCTCGTGGAAATGGATTCCCACGAGCTGCAGATTGTGCCCTGGTGTGGAGGGCCGTAAGTGTGGGGCCTTTCGATCCCTCTTCGAGGCTGACCCTCATGAATTTTGTGCTCAGTGTTGAGGGCGTGAATGCTCTCGCTCTGAGCCCTGTGATTTGTGTATTATTTGGTCGGAGGAGCAGTGGGAGCGTTATGAAGGGAGGAAGAAACCGCGTAAGCCGGCCAGGGAGTCATCGGAGGGTTTGCCTGTTACTCCCTTGGTCTCAGACACGTCTTCTTTTCTCCCTCCATCACAGCTCCCTTCGACTTCCAAGGCCCCACAGCTGAGGAAGAAGGTAGCCTCCTCCCCCCTAAGAAGTCTCACTCTGAGACCTCTAAGGGTTGGGGCTTCCGCTGGTCCTCCTGTTCCTTCGGGAACAGGGCCCTTCTCTCCTTCCGCAAGGAAGAAGACGGGGACCGGAGGGGTACCAGCTGACACCAGTACCTCCTCGCCTGGCACCAGAGGTTCTGCCTCGACGCCAGGTACCGTCTCGGCCTCTCGTTCGCGAGAGGTACCGAGTGTACTGTCGCCCGCAGGTGACCGTGCAGCCAAGACCCAGGCAACCGAATTCACTCGGCGCCAGGATCCAGGCACGGGGCAGAAGACTTGCGGGAGTCGCTCAGGTGACTCCCGCCAGAAAGGCAATCGCTCTCGTGGCGAGCCGCCAGTACACAGGGTTGATGCGACGGTCCCAGACCTGCTGCGGGCTGAGGCGAGGAAGCGGTCCCCTCGGTCGCCTCCAAGCGGCATGATGCGCAGTGAGGACAGGCCTCGCTCCCACCGTGACAGTGGACTCTGCCGGTCCTCTGACCGCCGCTCCCACCGGGACCAGGCGGATAGGGGGATCAGCAGCAGCTCTTCTGACCCTCGGGACCATCGCCGCTGTTCTCGCTCTAGCCACTCTCCCCGGAGAGCCGCGCGACCAGGCCTGCAGCTCAATCGCCATCGCGGGCTGGCGAGCATCTGCAGCCCCCCAGCACACCGGTTCTGCCGGTGAGCGAGGGGGGAGCGTCAGGTCTTCCTCTCCTATCCCTTCAACTTCCTCGGGTTACACCGGGAAGAGCGAGGCGATCAGGAGCGATCTCCCTCCACGAACCTGGCTCGGTCCTAGGGTGCAAAGCAGCCTTGGGTCTTCGCAACAGACCGGTGTGGAGTTCCTCCTCTCTCTTCCCCAGAGAGATGGTGGACGCTGCAGTGGAACAACAGCGCACTAACAACAGTGACTGTCTAGTCCACCAGGCAGTCTCGAAGGCGGCTGGGCAGCCTCGAACTACTGCTGCTAAGCCCAAGAGCTTAGCTAGCGATTCCTCTGCGGCTAAGAAGATTGCTTTGTCGAAGCCGAGAGGAAAGACTCTGCCTTCGACTTCTACTGTAAGGAGCAACCATAACCAGCCCTCCTCCCAGCCATCCTTCTCTCAAGGAGGAGCTGGGAAGAAGAAGTCAAAGAGAGGAGGGAAACGCTAGGGACGGCGTTCCCCCTCCCCTGCTGCCGGAAGTTGGGGGGTGCCTGGCGAGCCATTGGACAACTTGGCAGCACTACGAAGCAGAGACCTGGATAGTATACGTCCTTCGGGAGGGATATCTACTACCCTTCGAGTCTCGGCCACCCCTCACCTTCAACCTGGTCCATCTACAAACGTACGTTCCCGGTTCTGCCAGGGACGAGGTGCTTCAGCAGGAAGTAGAAGCCATGCTGAGCAAACGAGCTGTGGAGATCGTATGGAATCAGTCACCAGGCTTCTACAGTCGACTTTTCCTAGTGGAAAAGTCCTCGGGGGGGCTGGCGCCCAGTGATAGACCTCTCTCCCTTGAACCGATTCGTTCGCCAGACTCAGTTCACGATGGAAACGACGCGTTCAGTGCTCGAGTCCACCAGGGAGAATGACTTCATGCTTTCTGTAGACCTGAAGGATGCATATTTCCAGATACCCATCCATCAGTCCTCCAGGAAGTACCTCCGCTTCATCCTCGACGGGACGGTGTACCAGTTCAGGGCACTTTGTTTCGGTCTCTGTTCACGCGAGTGTTCACTCTAGTGTCGGCTTGGGCCCATTCAGTAGGGATACATCTTCTGAAGTATCTCGACGATTGGTTGGTCCTGGCGAGCTCCCGCTCGCAGTTGCTATAGGACAGGGATCGAATCCTCAAATTCTGCCGCGACCTTGGGATCGTAGTGAATTTCGAGAAGTCGTATCTCAAGCCCAAGGAGAGGATGAAGTACCTGGGCATGCTGATCGATAAGGTAGCAGGGCGAGTCTTCCCCGCAGATTCGCGAATCCTGTCCCTACAGGAGCAGCCAGCTCAGCAGTGGCAGGTCATGATCGGTCACCTGTCGTCTCTCGAGAAGTTAGTCCCTCACGGGCGTCTTCCAGGACCCTCTGATGGGACACTCAGTGGTGTTGATGAGCGACAACACTACAGTAGTGGCGTACATCAACAAACAGGGGGGCCTAGTGTCCCTCCCGTTGCATCAGTTGATGTTGCAGGTGCACGAGTGGGCCGTGGCACACTAGGTAGAGCTGTCAGCCCGCTACATTCCAGTCAAGAGGAATGTAGTAGCAGATAAGCTCAGCCCTCGGGATCAGGTGATTGGAACCGAGTGGTCCCTTCACCCAGACGTGGCAGAAAGGCTCTTCAACCTGTGGGGGCGTCCAGTCGGGGATCTGTTCGCCACCCGGTATAACAGAAAACTCCAGGTTTTCTACTCAGTTGTGCCAGACCTATGGGCAGCTGCAGAGGACGCTCTTCAACATCCGTGGGACAACC
Source organism: Macrobrachium nipponense (assembly GCF_015104395.2). Lineage (NCBI taxonomy): Eukaryota > Metazoa > Arthropoda > Malacostraca > Decapoda > Palaemonidae > Macrobrachium > Macrobrachium nipponense. The sequence continues at coordinate 7,554,783 of NC_061110.1, read as the reverse complement.
TCTTCGTTTACGCATTTTCCCCGTTCTGTCTGATTTGCAAGGTGATCAGCAGGGTGCTGGTCACCGCGAATCTTTGGATGATTCTGGTGGCGCCCAAATGGCCTCAGGCTGTTTGGTATCTGGACCTGCTGGCTCTGCTCGCCGAAGTACTGAGAGAGATTCCGCCTTGGCACAACCTCCTGTGCCAGCCACACGTGGAACGGTACCACCGGTCGGTTCGGTCCCTGTGTCTTCACCGCTGGCTGTTATCCACCATCTCTTGCGAGCGAGAGGCTTTTCTCGCCGAGCAGCAACAGAGATGGCTGGGTACCTCAGACAGTCCTCTGCAGCTGTATACCAAGGGAAGTGGTCCGCCTTCTGTGGTTGGTGTCGTGGACGGGGTCTCTCTCCTCTCAGAGCCACTCTTCAGCAGGTAGCGGATTTCCTCGTTTTCCTTCGCCGAGAGAAGCTCCTCTCCATCTCCACAGTTTAAGGCTACAGAGCCGCCTTGGCCCTAGTCCTTAAACTGCGGAGGAGTGGATATCTCCACTTCCTTCGAGATCGCCCTCATGAAGAGCTTCGAGAGGTCTTGCCCACCCAGGGAACTCAGGCCCCAGGGGTGGGATGTGACTCTCGTCCTTAGGAGTTTGACTCGAAGTCCCTTCGAGCCACTCCGAGAGTCGTCAGACAGGGATCTGACCCTCAAGACCCTCTTCTTGCTGGCCCTGGTATCGGCGAAGAGAGTAGGGGAACTTCATGGTCTTTCCTTCAATGTTAAACATTCCAGGGGATGGGGATCTGTGACGCTCAATTTCGTCTCGGACTTTGTAGCGAAGACTCAGAATCCTTCGGTCCCTGACGACCAGTTCGAGTCATTCACGATCCCCTCCCTGAAGGACTTCACCGATAACGATGCGGATGAGATGCTGCTTTGTCCTGTGAGGGCGCTACGGCGCTATCTGAAGAGAACTCGACACCTCAGGCCTGAGTGTCGACGCCTCTTCGTTAGCACCGGAGTTACAAAGAAAGAGGTATCCAAGAACACTCTTTCTAGCTGCGTGAGGTGATCAGGAGGGTGTACGACGCGGATGGTAGTGACGACACCCGTACCCTTTTTCCGAGAGCCCACGAAGTCAGAGGTATTGGTCCAACCCTTGCGTTCCGCAAGAACTTCTCCGTGGCACAGGCTCTGAAGGCAGGGGTTTGGGCCAACCAGACCACCTTTACTTCCTTCTACCTTCAGGATATTGCTCACAGGTCCTTGGACACCTTTTCCTTGGGACCAGTGGTGGCTGCTCAACAAGTTGTGTAGCTTACCCAGCACCCGAGCGGACATAACAGCATTGCCTCCTTGTGTGACTGCATGAATGGACGAGTGAAAGAGAGTGTGACTGGCTTCTCTTCCTCCTCTTTTCTACCTGCAGAAAGCCGTGGTCTCACTACGCTGGACAGGAGGCAGATGTAGGTAAGCTACACGACCGAGCTCCAACCTATCCCTTTCAGTAAGGATAGGAGCAGTTATCCACCACTCCCCTAACAAGGGGTGAAGTGGAGGTCAACAAGAGACAAACCCATGACTTCATATTGGCTCTTGAAGTAGGAACTAGTTCTTGCTTGCTATTTATAAGAGGTATGCTTGCCTCCCTCTTATAAATTTGGTCTAGAGGTCTGACCACTGATCCTGTGGTGCACACCCCAATCAGCTGGGCAGAGGCTAGGATCCCTCCCTCTGCTCTTACGACCAGAGAGGGAACCATTGTCGGACGAACAGCAGTCTGTTCATAAGACTCTGATTCCACCCACCAATAAGTGAGTCTTTCCTGGGCCTAAAGCAAAGTGACTTTTCATCTCTCAGTCGCGCGGACCGCCGACTGTTGGACAAGCAGTCAACTACCGAACCCCCTTGTTCGAAGCTTACGACCGGTTCCAGCTGCCGCTAAGTCACATTCCTATTGTTAAAGGACCTCAGGTTTGTATAGTTAGGAACAATACAATTTTCGACAAATTGTGATATTTGTTGATAGAAGAGAAAAGGTAAGACAGTTGAAGTGATTCATCTTGTGTTGATAGCTGTTCGTTGCTGGAGTGGTAACAATATTCCTGGAGGCTTTAAGACATTTTGTGTAAAGATGGAATGCATTAACTACCTTAATACTTTTCTTCTTGCATTTTAATACATTTTTATGTATTCATTTATTTATTTTGTTTCCTTTTTGGTAGTGGGATCTCTTCTTTATGTATTTTCCTTTACATCCTCTCACTTCTTCCTAATGAACACCTTGATATTCTTTGGAAGCTTGAATTCCAAGACAATGGCCCCCGTGTGCTTGTTCCATAGGATTATTATTATTATTATTATTATTATTATTATTATTATTAATTATTATTATTATTATTATTATTATTATTCAAAAAATGAAACTTATTCATATGGAACAAGCCCAGAGGAGCAATTAATTTGAAAGTCAAGCTTATTGCCTTGGATGTTTTTCGGGGATCAAACGGATTTTTCCTGAAAACTGAGAAAAAATGCAGCCTACTGTCAAGCAATTGATCGTTATGCATGGAAAATGGCCACATTTGAACAGACTTACTATTCAGGCTTTTTTTTTTTTTTTTTTGCGCCCTTTTCAATATGGCCAGAGTACAATCAATTGTCCAATGTGACAATTTGCCATACATAGTGAGCAATTACTTGACAGTAGGCTCCCTTTTTCTTAGTTCTAAAGAAAAGTCCGTTTGACTGCCCAAAAACACCCAAAGGTATATCATATTTGTTTCGCAAAGTTTGATTACATCAAACTTACGTCTGATATTTTCACAACACATTATGTAACTGACAACTTTATCAGTAAAGCAATGTGTTTTGTGTGAAAGACAGGTCTTTGGAGCAGGTATTATTATTATTATTATTATTATTATTATTATTATTATTATTATTATTATTATTATTATTATAATTATTATTATTATTATTTTTTTTTTTTTTTTTTTTTTTTTTTTTTGCTCTATCACAGTCCTCCAATTCGACTGGGTGGTATTTATAGTGTGGGGTTCCGGGTTGCATCCTGCCTCCTTAGGAGTCCATCACTTTTCTTACTATGTGCGCCGTTTCAGGATCAAACTCTTCTGCATGAGTCCTGGAGCTACTTCAGCCTCTAGTTTTTCTAGATTCCTTTTTCAGGGATCTTGGGATCGTGCCTAGTGCTCCTATGATTATGGGTACGATTTCCACTGGCATATCCCATATCCTTCTTATTTCTATTTTCAGATCTTGATACTTATCCATTTTTTCCCTCTCTTTCTCTTCAACTCTGGTGTCCCATGGTATTGCGACATCAATGAGTGATACTTTCTTCTTGACTTTGTCAATCAAAGTCACGTCTGGTCTATTTGCACGTATCCCCCTATCCGTTCTGATACCATAGTACCAGAGGATCTTTGCGTGATCATTTTCTATCACTCCCTCAGGTTGGTGTTCGTACCACTTATTACTGCAAGGTAGCTGATGTTTCTTGCACAGGCTCCAGTGGAGGGCTTTTGCCACTGAATCATGCCTCTTTTTGTACTGGTTCTGTGCAAGTGCCGGGCATTCGCTTGCTATGTGGTTTATGGTTTCATTTTTTGTATTGCACTTCCTACATATGGGGGAGATGTTATTTGCGTCTATCGTTCTTTGAACATATCTGTTTCTTAGGGCCTGATCTTTGTGCCACTGTTATCATTCCTTCAGTTTCCTTCTTTAGCTCTCCCCTCTGTAGCCATTGCCATGTGTCATCGCTGGCTAGTTCTTTAGTCTGTCTCATGTATTGTCCGTGCATTGGTTTGTTGTGCCAGTCCTCTGTTCTGTCTGTCATTCTCCTGTGTCTGTATATTTGTGGGTCTTCGTCTACTTTTATTAGTCCTTCTTCCCATGCACTCTTTAGCCACTCGTCTTCACTGGTTTTCAGATATTGCCCCAGTGCTCTGTTCTCAATGTTGACGCAGTCCTCTATACTTAGTAGTCCTCTCCCTCTTTCATTTCGTGTTATGTATAGTCTGTCCGTATTTGCTCTTGGGTGTAGTGCTTTGTGTATTGTCATATGTTTCCTGGTTTTCTGATCTATGCTGCGGAGTTCTGCCTTCGTTCATTCCACTATTCCTGCGCTGTATCTAATTACTGGCACTGCCCATGTGTTTATGGCTTTTATCATATTTCCAGCGTTGAGTTTTGACTTGAGTATCGCCTTGAGTCTCTGCATATATTCTTTCCTGATCGTGTCCTTAATCTCTTGGTGTTTTATATCCCCTCCTTCCATTATTCCCAGGTATTTGTATCCTGTCTCATCTATGTGTTTGATGTTGCTCCCATCTGGTAGCTTTATCCCTTCAGTTATCGTTACTTTGCCTTTTTGTATGTTGACTAAGGCGCATTTTTCTATTCCAAACTCCTTCCTGATGTCCCCAGATACAATCCTTACAGTCTGGATTAGGGTATCTATTTCCTTGATGCTCTTACCATACAGCTTGTTGTCGTCCATGAACATCAGATGGTTGATTCTGTTGCCTCTTTTCTTGTCATGGGAATCATGGCTACTACGAAGAGTAGTGGGGACAGTTAGTCGCCCAGGAAGATCCCTCTCCTGATATTAACCTCTGCTAGTCTTATTCCAGAGCTTGTAAGTATTGTATTCCAGTTGCGCATTGTATTTTTGAGGAAGCTGATGGTGTTTTCCTCTGCCCCATATATTTTCAGGCATTCTATTAGCCATGTGTGTGGTATCATGTCGAAGGCTTTCTTATAGTCTATCCATGCCATGCTTAGGTTGGTTGGTTTTCCTTCTCCTATTGTTCTTCATTACCATTTTGTCTATCAGGAGCTGGTCTTTTGTGCCCCTACACTTCCTTCTGCAGCCTTTCTGTTGGTGGGGGATGGTGTTTGTCTCCTCTAGGTAGTTGTATAGCCTTTCACTGATGATACCTGTTAGTAACTTCCACATTATTGGTAGGCAGGTGATAGGCCTGTAGTTACTGGCTATATTTCCCTTACTCTTGTCTTTTTGTACTAAGGATGTTCTTCCTGTGGTCATCCATTTGGGTGCATGGTGATTTGAGATACAATGCTGGAGTTGTTCTGCTATTCGTGGGTGTAGGGCCTTGAAGTTTTTGAGCCAGTATCCATGGACTTCATCGGGACCTGGGGCTTTCCAGTTTGGCATTTTCTTTAGTTGGTGTCTGACTGTGTCTGTCGTGATCTCTATGAATCTTTGTTTTATTCTCCCTGTTTCTTCTTCCTTGACTTCCTGGAGCCATGTTGCATGTTTGTTGTGTGATACCGGATTGCTCCATATGTTTTCCCAGAGTCTCTTACTTGGTTCGGCTTCAGGAATTTCTGGGTGTTTGTCTTCCACTCTTAGTTGGCTGTATAGTCTTTTCTGGTTGGTTTGTCTCCTCTAGGTAGTTGTATAGCCTTTCACTGATGGATACTTATCCATTTTTTCCCTCTCTTTCTCTTCAACTCTGGTGTCCCATGGTATTGCGACATCAATGAGTGATACTTTCTTCTTGACTTTGTCAATCAAAGTCACGTCTGGTCTATTTGCACGTATCCCCCTATCCGTTCTGATACCATAGTACCAGAGGATCTTTGCGTGATCATTTTCTATCACTCCCTCAGGTTGGTGTTCGTACCACTTATTACTGCAAGGTAGCTGATGTTTCTTGCACAGGCTCCAGTGGAGGGCTTTTGCCACTGAATCATGCCTCTTTTTGTACTGGTTCTGTGCAAGTGCCGGGCATTCGCTTGCTATGTGGTTTATGGTTTCATTTTTCGTATTGCACTTCCTACATATGGGAGAGATGTTATTTGCGTCTATCGTTCTTTGAACATATCTGTTTCTTAGGGCCTGATCTTGTGGCGCTGTTATCATTCCTTCAGTTTCCTTCTTTAGCTCTCCCCTCTGTAGCCATCTCTTTTTTGGTTGTTTTTATATCCCCTCCTTCCATTATTCCCAGGTATTTGTATCCTGTCTCATCTATGTGTTTGATGTTGCTCCCATCTGGTAGCTTTATCCCTTCAGTTATCGTTACTTTGCCTTTTTGTATGTTGACTAAGGCGCATTTTTCTATTCCAAACTCCTTCCTGATGTCCCCAGATACAATCCTTACAGTCTGGATTAGGGTATCTATTTCCTTGATGCTCTTACCATACAGCTTGTTGTCGTCCATGAACATCAGATGGTTGATTCTGTTGCCTCTTTTCTTGTCATGGGAATCATGGCTACTACGAAGAGTAGTGGGGACAGTGAGTCGCCCTGGAAGATCCCTCTCCTGATATTAACCTCTGCTAGTCTTATTCCAGAGCTTGTAAGTATTGTATTCCATAGTTTGCGCATTGTAGTTTTTTGAGGAAGCTGATGGTGTTTTCCTCTGCCCCATATATTTTCAGGCATTCTATTAGCCATGTGTGTGGTATCATGTCGAAGGCTTTCTTATAGTCTATCCATGCCATGCTTAGGTTGGTTGGTTTTCCTTCTCCTATTGTTCTTCATTACCATTTTGTCTATCAGGAGCTGGTCTTTTGTGCCCCTACACTTCCTTCTGCAGCCTTTCTGTTGGTGGGGGATGGTGTTTGTCTCCTCTAGGTAGTTGTATAGCCTTTCACTGATGATACCTGTTAGTAACTTCCACATTATTGGTAGGCAGGTGATAGGCCTGTAGTTACTGGCTATATTTCCCTTACTCTTGTCTTTTTGTACTAAGGATGTTCTTCCTGTGGTCATCCATTTGGGTGCATGGTGATTTGAGATACAATGCTGGAGTTGTTCTGCTATTCGTGGGTGTAGGGCCTTGAAGTTTTGAGCCAGTATCCATGGACTTTCATTGGGCCTGGGCTTTCTCCAGTTTGGCATTTTCTTTAGTTGGTGTCTGACTGTGTCTGTCGTGATCTCTATGAATCTTTGTTTTATTCTCCCTGTTTCTTCTTCCTTGACTTCCTGGAGCCATGTTGCATGTTTGTTGTGTGATACCGGATTGCTCCATATGTTTTCCCAGAGTCTCTTACTTGGTTCGGCTTCAGGAATTTCTGGGTGTTTGTCTTCCACTCTTAGTTGGCTGTATAGTCTTTTCTGGTTGGTTTGTCTCCTCTAGGTAGTTGTATAGCCTTTCACTGATGGATACTTATCCATTTTTTCCCTCTCTTTCTCTTCAACTCTGGTGTCCCATGGTATTGCGACATCAATGAGTGATACTTTCTTCTTGACTTTGTCAATCAACGTCACGTCTGGTCTGTTTGCACGTATCACCCTATCCGTTCTGATACCATAGTACCAGAGGATGTTTGCGTGATCATTTTCTATCACTCCCTCAGGTTGGTGCTCGTACCACTTATTACTGCAAGGTAGCTGATGTTTCTTGCACAGGCTCCAGTGGAGGGCTTTTGCCACTGAATCATGCCTCTTTTTGTACTGGTTCTGTGCAAGTGCCGGGCATTTGCTTGCTATGTGGTTTATGGTTTCATTTTTCGTATTGCACTTCCTACATATGGGAGAGATGTTATTTGCGTCTATCGTTCTTTGAACATATCTGTTTCTTAGGGCCTGATCTTGTGCCGCTGTTATCATTCCTTCAGTTTCCTTCTTTAGCTCTCCCCTCTGTAGCCATCTCTTGGTGTTTTATATCCCCTCCTTCCATTATTCCCAGGTATTTGTATCCTGTCTCATCTATGTGTTTGATGTTGCTCCCATCTGGTAGCTTTATCCCTTCAGTTCTCGTTACTTTGCCTTTTTGTATGTTGACTAAGGCGCATTTTTCTATTCCAAACTCCTTCCTGATGTCCCCAGATACAATCCTTACAGTCTGGATTAGGGTATCTATTTCCTTGATGCTCTTACCATACAGCTTGTTGTCGTCCATGAACATCAGATGGTTGATTCTGTGCCTCTTTCTTGTCATGGGAATCATGGCTACTACGAAGAGTAGTGGGGACAGTGAGTCGCCCTGGAAGATCCCTCTCCTGATATTAACCTCTGCTAGTCTTATTCCAGAGCTTGTAAGTATTGTATTCCAGTTGCACATTGTATTTTTGAGGAAGCTGATGGTGTTTTCCTCTGCCCCATATATTTTCAGGCATTCTATTAGCCATGTGTGTGGTATCATGTCGAAGGCTTTCTTATAGTCTATCCATGCCATGCTTAGGTTGGTTGGTTTTCCTTCTCCTATTGTTCTTCATTACCATTTTGTCTATCAGGAGCTGGTCTTTTGTGCCCCTACACTTCCTTCTGCAGCCTTTCTGTTGGTGGGGGATGGTGTTTGTCTCCTCTAGGTAGTTGTATAGCCTTTCACTGATGATACCTGTTAGTAACTTCCACATTATTGGTAGGCAGGTGATAGGCCTGTAGTTACTGGCTATATTTCCCTTACTCTTGTCTTTTTGTACTAAGGATGTTCGTTCCTGTGGTCATCCATTTGGGTGCATGGTGATTTGAGATACAATGCTGGAGTTGTTCTGCTATTCGTGGGTGTAGGGCCTTGAAGTTTTTGAGCCAGTATCCATGGACTTCATCGGGACCTGGGGCTTTCCAGTTTGGCATTTTCTTTAGTTGGTGTCTGACTGTGTCTGTCGTGATCTCTATGAATCTTTGTTTTATTCTCCCTGTTTCTTCTTCCTTGACTTCCTGGAGCCATGTTGCATGTTTGTTGTGATTACCGGGATTAGATCCATATGGTTTTTCCCAGAGTCTCTTACTTGGTTAGGCTTCCAGGAATTTCTGGTGTTTGTCTCCACTCGTAGTTGGCTGTATAGTCTTTTCTGGTTGGTTTTGTATCCTCTAGGTAGTTGTATAGCCTTTCCACTTGCTGGATAACTTATCTAATTTTTTCCCTTCTCTTTCTCTTTTTTCACTCTGGTGTCCCATGGTATTGCGACATCAATGAGTGATACTTTCTTCTTGACTTTGTCAATCAACGTCACGTCTGGTCTGTTTGCACGTATCACCCTATCCGTTCTGATACCATAGTACCAGAGGATGTTTGCGTGATCATTTTCTATCACTCCCTCAGGTTGGTGCTCGTACCACTTATTACTGCAAGGTAGCTGATGTTTCTTGCACAGGCTCCATGGAGGGCTTTTGCCACTGAATCATGCTCTTTTTGTACTGGTTCTGTGCAAGTGCCGGGGCATTCGCTTGCTATGTGGTTTATGGTTTCATTTTTCGTATTGCACTTCCTACATATGGGAGAGATGTTATTTGCGTCTATCGTTCTTTGAACATATCTGTTTCTTAGGGCCTGATCTTGTGCCGCTGTTATCATTCCTTCAGTTTCCTTCTTTAGCTCTCCCCTCTGTAGCCATCTCTTGGTGTTTTATATCCCCTCCTTCCATTATCCCATGTATTTGTATCCTGTCTCATCTATGTGTTTTGATTGTTGCTCCCAATCTTGGGTAGCATTTATCCCTTCAGTTCTCGTTACGTTTGGCCTTTTTGTATGTTGTCTAAGGGCGCATTTTTCTATTCCAAAACTAAATTCCTGATGTCCCAGATACAATCCATTACAGTCTGGATTAGGGTATCTATTTCCTTGATGCTCTTACCATACAGCTTGTTGTCGTCCATGAACATCAGATGGTTGATTCTGTTGCCTCTTTTCTTGTCATGGGAATCATGGCTACTACGAAGAGTAGTGGGGACAGTGAGTCGCCCTGGAAGATCCCTCTCCTGATATTAACCTCTGCTAGTCTTATTCCAGAGCTTGTAAGTATTGTATTCCAGTTGCGCATTGTATTTTGAGGAAGCTGATGGTGTTTTCCCTCTGCCCCATATATTTTCAGGCATTCTATTAGCCATGTGTGTGGTATCATGTCGAAGGCTTTCTTATAGTCTATCCATGCCATGCTTAGGTTGGTTTTCCTTCTCCTATTGTTCTTCATTACCATTTTGTCTATCAGGAGCTGGTCTTTTGTGCCCCTACACTTCCTTCTGCAGCCTTTCTGTTGGTGGGGATGGTGTTTGTCTCCTCTAGGTAGTTGTATAGCCTTTCACTGATGATACCTGTTAGTAACTTCCACATTATTGGTAGGCAGGTGATAGGCCTGTAGTTACTGGCTATATTTCCCTTACTCTTGTCTTTTTGTACTAAGGATGTTCTTCCTGTGGTCATCCATTTGGGTGCATGGTGATTTGAGATACAATGCTGGAGTTGTTCTGCTATTCGTGGGTGTAGGGCCTTGAAGTTTTTGAGCCAGTATCCATGGACTTCATCGGGGAACCTGGGGCTTTCCAGTTTGGCATTTTCTTTAGTTGGTGTCTTACTGTGTCTGTCGTGATCTCTGTGAATCTTTGTTTTATTCTCCCTGTTTCTTCTTCCTTTGCTTCCTGGAGCCATGTTGCATGTTTGTTGTGTGATACCGGATTGCTCCATATGTTTTCCCAGAGTCTCTTACTTGGTTCGGCTTCAGGAATTTCTGGGTGTTTGTCTTCCACTCTTAGTTGGCTGTATAGTCTTTTCTGGTTGGTTCCGAATAGTTTGTTCTGTTGGTATCCCTTATTCCTGTTCATGTACCGTTGAGTTCCTCCCTTGTTTTCTTGCTTCTTAGCCTTTTTTCTGCCATCTCTTTCAGTTTACTCAAGTCAGATCTCATCACCATGATTTGCTTTTCCAGGCGCCTTTTCCAAGGAGGTTGCTGTTTTGGTTTCTGTTGGGTTGGTTGTGCTAGTGGTGTTGGTGTTCGAATCCCCATCAGCTCTGCTACTAATCTTGCTCCTGCATATGCCAAGTTATTTGTTTCTGTGATACTGGTGGTGTATATTATGCCCATTATTTCATTGACCTCACTTGTTTTCTCCCTTAATTTCTTGGTGTTGTAGGCTTTCATGGAGGGGATCTTTGTTCTCTCTGTATCTGGCTCCATTCATTGTCTAATCTTTTCTACCCATTCTGTCCTCTCTGTTACTTCGTCGGTGTTTCTTCGTGTGTCGTTGTTTGATACCTCATCCTCCCTGTCGTCTTCTGTGGCATCGTCTCTCAGTTCGTCTTCGTGTAATTCGTTGTCGTGTGACATTTCCCTTTCCAGTTCTTCTCTTTCTGTTGGGGGGAGCCAGTTCTTTTTCTTTATGTTCCTTACTTGGTCTGCCAGCCTCTGCTCTGTTTGGGGGGTGTTATTCCTCTCATTCCAGATGTTGACCAATCTTCTTCTATATCCTCTCTCCGTCGGGTTGCTTCTGATGTAGCATCTCCATATTTCCTTATTTTCTTCTCTTGTCCATTTCTTCCTTTTTGCCTCTGTAGCTCCAATCTCAGGCTGTTGATTACTGTTGTTGTGGTGATCAGTTGCTGGATGACGACCTCCAAGTACCTGACCGTCTTCCCCTTCAATTGGGTTGAATACCTGGTTGCCGGAGGTTCCATTTACGTCGTTGTCGTTTATTCCTTCATTCCTTTCCATCATTGCTGAGTTTTGCTATTTAACCCATAGCTGGACCCTACCCCATCAGGGATAGGTACTCATTTACAGCTGAGTAGACTAAGGAAATTATGGTAAAGATCCTTTCCCAAGGAATCAACGCCGAGGAGAGCGGTCACCCATCCAACGACTGACCAGCCCCAATGTTGCTTAACTTGACTTAAGTCCATTGACGACCTAACCCACTCCTCCACGGCGCCGCATATTATTATTATTATTATTATTATTATTATTATTATTATTATTATTATTATTATTATTATTATTGAGTCGAGTGGTTGGAAAGCAAGGTGGAAGAGAGCAAATGGAAATTGAGGGACAGTAAAATACTTGAAAAAAAAGAAGGTGCAGCTACTTGCCTAAGGGACGCCACAAACAACCCTGCAGCATAGCCTACAGTGCCTACACTAAGGACACCACCCTCCTGCTGGGGAAAAGGGGGTTTTTAATCGAAGGAGGTCATTGTAAACCACCCACGATATCTCTCGGCGACGGATTAATTCGCAGAGGGAAAATGAGTAGGACCTCTTTCACATTCGCCAGATCCAGGTTGAGACCTCATTAATAATTTATGGAGGTATGCTGGAGGCCGAACTCGCTCTAAAAGGACACCCGACTCTGTCACCGACTGCCCGAGAGAAATCAATGCACTTGCTTTAGTTCAGGGCTTGACTCGGTGTGACTGGTAATATTACTATCAACCAAACAAAAACTTCTTTCAGTTTTCGTCTGAAGATTGAAAAAGAAACCCACAAAATTGCTGTGTATAACGTGTGTACTTAAAAGTAAAATAAAATGTAAGTACTTATAAGTAAACTCGTTATACACAGTAATTTTGTGGGTTGCTTTTCAATGTTGCTATTATTGTTACCTGCTGTTGCTTTGACTTTCAGTATTAGTATTATTATTATCATTATTATTATTATTATTATTGATTATTATTATTATTATTATTATTATTATTAATTTTTATTATTATTATTATTATTATTATTATTATTATTATTATTATTATTATTTATTGACGGGGGAATTAGTGCACTAGCTGGAATTCAGGTCCTGATGTGGCTATTATTATTATTATTATTATTATTATTATTATTATTATTACTGAAGTGAAAGGTACGCCTGTCAATATATAGATATTTCTAAGACCATAGAAAGTCTAATGAGAGTTCAGTATGAATAAGTAACATTTGCATATTTTGACGTTGAATGGTGAAAGCTGAGCATTTTAAATGGAGAGCTTAACTCTCTCTCTCTCTCTCTCTCTCTCTCTCTCTCTCTCTCTCTCTCGTTTTGGACAGGAAAATCGTCTTTGTGGGCAACAATCTTGTTATGGTTGGTCTTTTTGAATATTGACAGTTCATCTCTCTCCTCTCTCTCTCTCTCTCTCTCTCTCTCTCTCTCTCTCTCACACACACACACACACACACACACACACACGTTTTACACTGCAAAGTTTGATCAAACCAACACTCTTAATCATGGCTCTTCCATTTAAAGGATCTCTCTCTCTCTCTCTCTCTCTCTCTCTCTCTCTCTCTCTCTCTCTCTCTCTCTCTCTCTGAGCTTATGTGAGATACTGCTTACGGAGAACTGTGCCCAAAGCACCTCTCGTTTAGATGGGCGAAAGAACATTCGTAAAAAAAAAACAATTTCGAGATTCGAAATTCACTTGCTTCCATCTATAAGCAGGATGGATGGAAGGAAGAAATCACGCAAAGAAAAGCTTAAAAAAAACAAATAAAGGAAAAAAAAGAGAACAAAAGATAATGGGCAACATTTGTATAGATTTGGGAGTCATGGTTGAGTGGGACTAGGTACCTCTGGTATACTACTGACTGCAGAGGGTGGAAGGAAGGAAAGGGCTTGGATAGAACCTTCCAAGGGCGCAGAGTAGGAGGGGGAGGAGGAGGTGCGGTACGACCTTCCATGACCCTCCGTGACCTTTGACCTAGTGGCTATGTTGACCTCTATCGGCTGCTGCTGCTGATATGCCCGTTTGCAGCAACAGCTCGCCGCTGACTCGTGCGGTGTACATAATGGCTTCCTTGCCTAGAATAAAGGTTTTCTTTGTTTCAGCGCCGATAGGTTGTTGCAATACGTATGTGTGTGTGCATAAGAAGGACGTTTGTTTTTTTTTTTTTTTTTTTTTTTTTTGTTTTTGTTTACTTCCGTTGTTTAGTTGTAGTTTTTGTTTCATGGTTTTGTGTTCTCAAAGATAGGTCTAAGATCCCGCGTCTTCATTTTCGAGAACCAGGGCAAGTTTTGGTCGGAACCAAACTTAGGATTGTCTCGACGAGGTATAATTCTCCTCCTACGGACTGCCAAGAACTATTCTAGAGCTAATTCTCTCTCTCTCTCTCTCTCTCTCTCTCTCTACCATTTTTTAGTGGAAATTGCAATCTTGTTATGGTTGGCCTGCTTAAAGTATAATTTTTTCTCTCTCTCTCTCTCTCTCTCTCTCTCTCTCTCTCTCTCTCTCTCTCTCTCTCTCTCTTCGTTCGACATGCATGTTCCCTTGTGACCTAATTCCTCTTCACCGATTACCAAACAGTTGGCCAGCTGTCTCGTAAACATAAGTTGTACAAAGTCGTATCACTCAGGTCCGTACATGATGATTTAAGACGATATTTTCCTAATAATTTCAATTCGTTATTAAACCTAAAGGGATATGTAGACTATCTTTTTTTTTGTATGGTAATAATATTAAGAACAGGCTGCTATGTTCTTATCAAATCTGGTTGACTGACTGCTGCTTGCGTAAAAGTCCCTCTCTCAACGAGAGAGAGAGAGTGGGGGAATATGGAATGGGTGCAATTTATTGATAATTGGATGTTCTTAGTAACTGAACCTGGGTTTTTAACCAAACTATTTTCTAATTTTGACCAATTAAACGCACCGTTTCTAAGACCGGTAAACGATAATTAGATTTATCAATCGAAATAAAACGGCTGTAGTGCACTTAGTCATTGCTCTGCTGTATAAAACACTCGAGTGATTCATAGATTCAACAGATCTGTGAGAGGATTTGCAAAGTTTATCCAGACCTTGTTGATGAACGGAATTGTCACTTCAGATGACTTCCACTGAAATGCTGTCATACTGTACGCACCAAAGCTAGCTGACTCGGGAAGAAGTCAGGACGTGTTCTCTCTCTCTCTCTCTCTCTCTCTCTCTCTCTCTCTCTCTCTCTCTCTCTCTCTCTCTCTCTTAGAAATGACAGCCGTATTCAAGAAATGTCACAACTGTATTGTTTGGCAATACGTCAAGCAGGCTAGATTATGCGCCTCTGCAATTTTTTTTCTACCTTAAGATTTTGTGAGAACTAATTATGGTGTTCATTATATATACATACACACGCACACACAAATAATATATATATATATATATATATATATATATATATATGTATTAATAATATTAATAATAAAATTCACTTAAGAAGAGCCGGGTATCACTCCTCTTACGCTGATTTTATGATATTCTCAAGCATGCGGACTTTCGTGCTACATTGAATTATATATGATATATATAATATTCACATATAATATATATATATATATATATATATATATATATATATATATATATATATATATATATATATATATATATATATATATATATATATATATATATATATATATATATATATATATACACACACTTTATTTACTTGCACACGTAAAACATACACGCTTTCAGTAAATGTAAACAGCAGTGACCTGAAAAACTGAGGTGAAAGTTTACTCGGCATATATTTGATTACTTAAGAAGGGACTGTAGACGATCTATCCCCCAAAACGCAATGTCAATAAAATCCTCGAATTATCTGAGGACACGCAGCAGAAGAGGACCTTTTTCATCGTCTGATAGAAAAAAATAGACCTAAATAGAAAGTTTAAGAAGGAGAAACATCTGGTTTATGTGTATAAGTCATCGAGTGTGGGTTAGGAGCATCCATATATTGCAAACTCTCTGCAATGCAAATGAGATTTGGCTCCACTCAATGAACCTGCAATAAATTAATGCCTTTGAGCTTTGTATTTATTTACGTAAAAATTGTTCTTATTTTATGTTTATATAAAACTGACCTTCGCGAGAGAAATTGTATGTTGCAAAATCTTTGCAAAGACTATGAAATGATTAAAATTATTAAAATCTTTATTACTGCTTTTTACTTAACACAAAAAACATTCGCAAAATTACATTAATAAAAAATTCCAGCTGGTTGTTTAAGTGAATGGAATGAGGTTCTGTTTGTCAACAATGGTTCCCATGGAAACAGCATTTAGAGAGCCAATCAGCATTTGAGTTATGGTTATTTTCACCAGCCAATCAGAAGGCAGTATTTTTCCCGCCTAAACTGGCAGAATACCGAGAGTTCCTCTAATTTATGCCTTGCTGTTTGGAAAAAAATAAAGGGTCGAATTTTGAGGGTTTTTTACATTTTTTGTTTCTACTAATTTTTTGGTTTAAATTATTTATTTGGACTGCAGAGGCTTGCTTATTGGAGGTGATTTGCAACATAATTAGTAAAACGAGTAGGCTTGTTTGTATAAATAAATAGGATCTTTTCAGTTAAAAACTAGGGGGCATTTTTGTATAAATAGAAACTTTTTCATATAAATAGGACCTTACACGTAAAACTATAGGAACCTTTGGCATAATAAATAGGAACTAGGAACATTTTAGTAAAACTAGGGACTTTTGGCATACTATAGAACATTCTAGTAAAAAAGGCCTTTTTTTGGTATAAAAAAGGAACTTTTGCTGATTTTTACTTTTTAGTGAACAGCAACGCAAGTGAGAGGAATTCTCGAATTCTGATTGGTAGTCTTACAGGTGTTTGCCATGGTATCCTGATGTTTAAACGAAGCACTAAAAATAAAAAATATTTCTTTTTAACATAACAAACAGAATTAAATCCATTTTAAGAATATATATATAAAGCCAAATACCCATCTATAATATTTTCTATATTGAGAAATTATATGAGACATTGTGAATACCATCAAATAAAGTGTTTTTTGTTTTTAGGTTTTTTTTAGCACGTTGGCAGTACCGCTAAAAGCCCTCTGTTTTCTCAAGCTATGGAAACAATGGCTCCTCTTTTGTAAATAAACTTGAATTAATGAATTTTAATTCATGCGTTGAAAAAATTACTCCCATTAGAACTGGAAATATTTTCGACACGGCCTCGCTGCACAGCCCCCTTTCTTCTCCCCCCCTCTCCTCCTCCGTTTTCTCACCCCCGCCCCTCTCCTTCCACTGCTCCCCCCCCCCCCACCCCCCCCCTACTCACGCCCTTTCCTTCGGGCTCTCCCCCTCCTCCCCCCCGCCTCCTCCCCCCCGGCCTCTACTGGCTCTTTCGTTAATTTAACATGTAAATATGTGAATTATGTAAATGATGAAGAAAGTTGCAAAATAGTGACATTTGGCAGCTATTTCGTAAGAGTAGTAAAATGCATTACCAATCAAAACGGGAGCAAATTATAGGAGGAGGACAATGATTTGGTTTGTTCACCGTATCTATAACATATAATTAAGCCAAGTGTAGCATTACTTACAGCAGTAACGACTTTGTACGATTACTGAGCTCTTAAGAAAGGGAAATTTGTTTACAAGAGAAATGCAAACGTTTCTACACCTTAAGGGAATGTACAGGAGAAGCAGACGATTTTTAGCAGTATCGCCAGAACGTCAAAAATAACCTTTAGAAGAAACGTTCTTTTGAGGGTAATAAAAAAAATGTCTCTTAATCTTTTTTATATTAAGAATCCCAAAAATTTTATAACAATGCTTACAAGAGAAATTTATTTAGAGTTTCATTTAACTGATAAAATAGTTTTTCTTGAAGAAAATAAAGTGATGTTTGTAAACAGTAGTTGCCAGTTGCCATGGTAACAGCTATGAAATAACCAATCAGAATTTGAGTTAGGGTCATTTTCATTGACCAATAGAAACGCAGTATATATTTCTTCTCACTTTTATGTGTTGCTGTTGGGAAGAAAATGAAATCCCTGAGTTTTGAGTTTTTTTTAATTTTTCTAATAGATTTTTGTGTTTTTGTCGATTATTTTGACTCTAAATTGCAACGCAATTTAGCCAAAAATTAACAGATTAACTACAAGAAATGGAGGAAATGTCTAACTTCTATTTGTTAGGTAAGTTCTGGCTGTCTGTTTGTCTTTTCTTGTCTCTGTCTGTTTGTCCCTCTCTCCTTCTCTCTCTTTCTATTGCAGTTTGTTCTCTGAGGTACAAAGCATTCTGATCAACTACCACCTCTCTCTCTCTCTCTCTCTCTCTCTCTCTCTCTCTGTCTGTCTGTCTGTCTCTCTCTCTCTCATACAAACACACACACGCAAACACAGTCCGCCTGAAAAATTGCAGACTGGCGTTTATCGCCTTCTAGCACGCAAAGGAATCACACGAAAGCTTAGCAATAGAGAGACTCGTGTCACTTTCTCATTTGCTTCGAGACTTCAAAGATATTATGTTTGGGCAGACTTATTGGGAACTAGCGTGTTATACGTCATGCCAAGTTGAATATAAATCTCTCTCTCTCTCTCTCTCTCTCTCTCTCTCTCTCTCTCTCTCTCTCTCTCGGCTCCTGTGCTTTCCACGCTTGTTTAATATTTTCAGTTTTTGTTTGATCGCTTCTGGTTAGTTCAAGTAAATCTCTCTCTCTCTCTCCTCTCTCTCTCTCTCTCTCTCTCTCTCTTATGTCCGCGGATAAGCTTACGTTATCCTACCCTTATCTAAGAACGAATCAGGGTAAGAGAGAGAGAGAGAGAGAGAGAGAGAGAGAGAGATAGAATGAATTTATGACGAGACTAGAGGGTTATAAACGAAAAACAAGCGTATTTAAATTGTAAGAGAGAGAGAGAGAGAGAGAGAGAGAGAGAGATTTTATTTTCTCCTTAATAAATGGATAAACTTTCTATAAAAACGTGATCAATCGAAGTCAGCGACGTCACTGGACCTGGGCTAGACACACAGCGGGTCATTCAAGGTCACCGACCTTACAGTCGGCCCTACTCTTCTAGGCGGAGGCCGACGGCATAGGCTGTAAAATGCAGGGAAAGGGAATTGAACTTATACACATGCAGTTTTCACACTCCGCTGTTAACTGACATTGTGAAATTTTCGACACTTTTAAAATATTCTTGATCAAATTTCTGTTTTTGTTTCTCAAGATTATCCTTTCCTAGGTAGTGACCCCCAAAGGGTTTTCGGGGGGTCCTCATCTAGGCCCTGATATATCTTGGGGGTCATTATCTTTTTGCAATATTTACAGTCTTTTGTTAAAAGCAGAAGTCAACTGATACATTGTATCAGTTACTTCTACTAAGCTCCATACATGTGCAATCATTCAAGCACTTCACTATTGACTGCCTGTCACACCTACCTGGGTGAAATTTAGTTCATTAATTCTACATATGTCACCTCTGAGTAAATTTCCAACCCTCTTCGACCAACAACAGGGTACATACATTCGTATACTTCAGTCTTAACAATGCGATACATCGATTTACTGCACTCGATGCATTGATTGATGCACTTAGACAAATGTATCTTAATCAATGTTAGCTCTTTCTTTCGTTATTTTTTCTAAAATACATTTTTTTCTTTACCGTTAATTAAGTCTGCCTGCTACTTCTGTCATATATTATATATATATATATATATATATATAATATATATATACTTTTTTTTTTATATATATATAGATATATAGTATGATAGGTATATATATATAAATATATATATATATATCATATAGATATATATATATATATAATAATATATATATTATATATAATATATACTATATATATATATATATATATATATATAGTATATATATATATGTATATACATATTTATATATATATAAAATATATATATATATATATATATATATATATATTATATATATATATATATATATATATATATATATATACTACATGTACTATGTATATATATATATATATATATATATATATACATATATATATATATATTATAAAGGGGAAAGGAGGCCAGCTAACCATTTAGAAATTTTGTAATTGAAAGCTCCGGCACATGAAACGATGGGTCTGATTGGAAGATTGTCTTTGTGAGTTTTGGGAAGGCCATAAAAGTAGGGGAGTTTAGGATTAATTACTTTAAAATTTCTAATAAATAGGTTCAATACTTCTTTTGTCTTGGGCAGTTTAATCTTACTTTCCGAGAAAATTCTGTGCGGACGTTTTTGGAGGGGATTTTTCGTCAGTTTGTCGTAAGTGTTTGTGTCGCTAAGGAGTTGGTTGATTTTGTCGAGGTAGAAGTCTTTGTCCATTATTACGATTTTGCCGTCTTTGTCTGATCTACTTATTATAACATCTATCATAAATCTACGGGGAACAGGATATTTCTTATTTAGGTCAGTTAAAGCATTTAGTAACACACCTTTTAAACATATATATATATATATATATATATATATATATATATATATATTATATATATATATATATATATAAACATACCTTTTAAACATATATATATATATATATATATATATATATATATATATATATATATATATATATATATATATATATATATGTTTAAAAGGTGTGTTACTAAATGCTTTAACTGACCTAAATAAGAAATATCCTGTTCCCCGTAGATTTATGATAGCTATCCGCTCGCTAAAAATGTTAGATGTTATAATAAGTAGATCAGACAAAGACGGCAAAATCGTAATAATGGACAAAGACTTCTACCTCGACAAAATCAACCAACTCCTTAGCGACACAAACACTTACGACAAACTGACGAAAAATCCCCTCCAAAAACGTCCGCACAGAATTTTCTCGGAAAGTAAGATTAACTGCCCAAGACAAGAGAAGTATTGAACTATTAGAGAAATTTAAAGTAATTAATCCTAAACTCCCCTACTTTTATGGCCTTCCCAAAACTCACAAAGACAATCTTCCAATCAGACCCATCGTTTCATGTGCCGGAGCTTTCAATTACAAAATTTCTAAATGGTTAGCTGGCCTCCTTTCCCCTTTTTAAGGCAGTTTTTCTCTTAGTCACATTAAACATTCGGAAGATTTTTGTCACAAATTCAGAGAAGCACATATACCACTTCACAACATAAAACTTTTAAGCCTTGACATAGACTCCCTATTCACAAAAGTACCAGTACAGGACGTTCTTCAGTTTTTTATGGAAAAATTATCACCCTATTCAGATCATTTCCCATAGGCCCTTGACCAAATAATAAAGTTAGTTGAATTATGTGCATCTAATAACGTATTTTCATTCGGGGAATCATTCTACAAGCAAAAATTCGGTTGTAGTATGGGTAGTCCTTTAAGTCCTGTTTTAGCCAATCTGTACATGGAATACTTTGAAATTACAGTAATAAATGCAATAAAACCCAGAAACATGCTGTGGATGAGATATGTAGATGATATTCTAACATTTTGGGATAATAAGTGGGGCAATTTTAATGAATTCTTCTCAAAATTAAACGCATTAGTACCCAGCATCAAATTCCAAGTTGAATGGGAAACAGACAACAAAATTCCTTTTCTTGATGTTTTAATAATCAGATACACAACAGAATACAAATTTACCATATACAGAAAACCAACGTTCTCACTTTCATAAATTCACTACTTTAGCTATCACGACATTGCTATCAAGATAGGTGTGGCCAGCAACCTGTTCTTAAGAGCCTTACGAATTTGTTCCCCAGATTTCCTGGGAAAAGAATTTGAACTAATTCGTAGGCAACTTTTGTCTTTAAAGTATCCTGACCATATAATTGAGAAAGCAATTCACAAAGTAACCGTAATTTTCTACCGAACCCCTCAAGGCAAGACCAGAGAGACACCCAACAATAAAATAAAAATTCCTCACCTGGACAGGATTAAGACAGTGACTCAGACCCTCGGAAAATCTAACCCTTTTGCATTTACTTACCCAAACACCTTAGCCAAATCCCTGATTAACTTCCAACAAAAGACATCCCCCAAGGAAACAGGGGTTTATGAAATCCCATGCCAGGCCTGTGACCGATCTAACATCGGATTTACAGGAAAATCACTTCCCCAGAGATTAATACAACACAAACGGTCAGTTCGGTATGGACAACAGAACTCGGCTATTTTCAACCATATAAATGAACATAACCATAGAATAAACTGGAATTTGTCCCGTATAATTTATAGCAGCAACTGGCGGTACAAGAGTCAAATGATGGAATCGGCCTTAATAAAAGAGAGGCAAGTAATGAACATCTCAAAAGGAGCATGGGATTCAGATGGGATCGACAAGATTTTCATTCAACCAACGCTTAAGAAGATTAAAGGAAGATTATCAGCGGGGGTGACCTAAATTGGCTTACCAGTAGATGGATCTCTTGGTATAAATACTGACTTTGCTGTAAACTTTTCTCATCCATATACCTGAAGAGGGAGACAGTAGTCTCTGAAATATAGTACTTTTCTCTATATATTTTGGTGTTTTTATGGGCTCCTTTTATTAGATATATATATATATATATATATATATATATATATATATATATATATATATATATATAGATATATATATATCTATATATATAAAACTACATAACCGCACAGTTATAATTCCTATACCGTACCTTGCCTTTATTTTCTCTAGATGCCAGACACCTTATTTGAATTATGTGCAGAACGCAAAGGGAAAGTGGAGAGGCAAAGTAAAATTCCGAATACAAATAAGAGGAGAGAGAGAGAGAGATAGAGAGAGAGAGAGAGAGAGGTTGGTCTGGGGTAATGATTATGACTCCACGTAACTTCACAGCAACGATGGAATAGTGAAGTAGAAGTAATAGTGAAGTGTAAACAATAAAAATTCACACTAGCAGGTACAGATTACTAAGTATAGACAGTCCGGCGTCACATTCCTCGAGGTCAGCGAAGAGAAGTGGATATTATCTAGATGAGAAGGTATTTCAGGGGTCTAAGTATTTCTAAGTAATTCCACCTTAGGGAAATATTCGATAACCTTTGGAAGAATGAAAGGAAAAAACTAGTATTCTATATAATTCGTGGAGAGAGAAAAAAAAAACATAAAATGCCCACGAGAGGCTGCCATAAAATGCCCAGGGATACAGTGCTAGTATTCATGCTACAGAAGAAGAAGAAGAAGAAGAAGAAGAAGAAGAAGAGAAACCTTTCTTATGAGTGCCAAGGTTAAACAAACAATTTAAGCGCGAGATGGCTGGCAGACCTGTGATTAGCGTGTAGAGAGGGCTCTCTCACTCGCCTATATAATTTACCTTTTTTGTCGACAGATGGTTAGTTTTACCCTCTCGCATGCCCATCCTAACGTAGTTTGGCACGTCGTGGGACCGTGACATCCGGAAAATACCAAGAGAATACCCTCTTTCCAGCCGAGGTCTTGCACATGTGTTTTCTTGGGAGACTCGTCATCCAACCCCACTCTCTCCTCACGGGAGTCTCCCCGGGTCCCTGGCTATCACTCTCGTCTCAAAAGTCTTTATGGCCCCAATATTGGAACAAGGAAGGAACGGGCTTGAACTCAGGGTCGTCTCTTATCATTCTCCAGCAGCGGCGGCAGTAACAGTAACAGCAGCAGCAGCAGCAGCTGCTGCTGCTGCTGCTACGTGCGACGTAAAAAGAGATCTGTTCTGAATTGTATTTACGACCCGAGTTGCAGATTTGCGAAAGGCGGCTGGCCTTGTTTAATGATTCTTTGTCTCGTAGAATTTTATGCTGGAGAAACTTCTCAGGTAAATTGATGTGTGCAGATGATAGCATGATAGCCCAGCCATCTCGTGGGAAAGAACTCTTACTTTTATTGAATAAGATTAATAAAATTCTTTTATGACTGATACAATACAAAATATATTGATGCTTAAAGGAACGTAAGATTCCGAGACTATTGCAATAAGTGACCACTGATGATTTGGTTTGGATAAAAATTTAATTCTTTTTTAATGATGAATAACCATTTTACTGCAGAATCGGTGCTAAGTATCATTAGTCATGACATTTACGATCAAAACAAAACAAAAGTTGATAGATGTTTTAGCCATTGTGAGTGCCTGTATTAGCCGTTTTGGCTAGAATGTTAAAGCCAATATTTTCAGACCTCTTCAAGTGGCAAATATTCCTACGTTAAATTTCTTTTGGGATGAGGATGCTGGCTGGTCCTCTCTCTCTCTCTCTCTCTCTCTCTCTCCACCCAGTCTATGATTTTCTACAATTGACTGACCACCAGGTACACCATTTACCCCTCAGAATAACGCGCAATTGGAACTTCAGATGCAATGCATTTCTACCCTAATTCTCTTCTTTCATTTTCATACATTTTTATCTATTTATTGATTTATTACTGTATTTTTTCTTTTTAATAAGTGAGACTCCTTTCTGTATTTCCCTTTACCTTCTCTTATTTCTTCCCAATGAGTCCATATTGGTGAGCGTGTTCCATATGAATAGAGTTAATCTTCTGAATAATAATAATAATAATAATAATAATAATAATAATACAGGTATAATGGGAGTTTGAAAGCGTGTCGGAATGAGTGTGTGTGTGTGTGTGTGTGTATTTGTGTGTGTTATTGCATGACAAAGAGTGTTTCTGTGTGTGTTTTTGTATGACAAAGAACAATTAAAGCACCAACAGTCTGTCTTGGGAAAAGTATTCTCAGGAACTTCCGCAAACCAGCAATTATCCAGTTTCTTTGTTGTGCAGGAGTTTGCTATTGACGACAGACTTTCGTTAGAAATCAAGGAAATTTGAAGCTATATGAAGGATACTCTATTTTGTCTATATGCAAAGAAAGTACCTCAACATAGCTGTTTCTTGACGACGGGGCACCAATACCTCTGAGACTTTTATAGACATTTGCAGAACGCAACAACAACAACAACAGCAGCAACAATAACCTCGCAATGCGTTTGTTTCTCGCGTCGTTGCGAGCGCGCTTGGAGGCGCGCAAGTTCCTCCAGGAAGTGGCGGAAGTGATATCAGAGGGGGTCACATTGCTAAGGTCAACAGGAAATTTCCTCTCTCACCTTTTCTGTTCTTCAACCCACACCCACATGACACCCATCACCCACTTCCTCCTCCTCCCCCTTTATCACCTCTTCCTTTCCTCCTCCTCCTCCTCCTCCTTCTACAACTACTCAAACACGTCCCTCACGTCAGGTGAAGGTTGGGTGGCTGCCATTGGACATATACTTTCGGGAGGAGATATATCAGAACCTTCTTCTTCTTCTTCTTCGTTCCTGTCGTAGGTTTTGGCTACAAGTAGCAGAACGTCAAGGTCCCCCATCAGATAGGGCTTCAGTATTGCCTCCTCCACCCCCTCATCCCACCCTTTCAAAATCTGCGGCCTTTCAGGCGCCAGATGGTGAATGACGCCGATGGTGATGAAACAATTGCTCGCTGAAACTGAAGGGAAAAGTTAAGGCCTTGTGGAAGGTGCTGAAGAAACCCAGGAAAATGATCGTTTGGCTAATATTAATCATCTTTCGACAGGTAACATGATGACTTGTTATTTTTATTATTATTATTCACAAGATGAACCTTATTCATATGAAACAAATCCACTATACGGGGGACATCGACTTGAAATTCAAGCTTCCAGAGAATATTATGGTAATTATTAAGGAGTAAGAGGAAGTAAAGGGAAATGCATGGAGAAGAGATACTACTTATAAAAAAGGGAGAGGAGAGAGAGAGAGAGAGAGAGAGAGAGAGAGAGAGAGAAATTACCTGATACCAATTCCTCACAGAGACCTGATACACTTTCTTACCCAGGTGGTTCTCTTGTACCAGATCTGATCAAGGCAGGTACAGAGAGAGAGAGAGAGAGAGAGAGAGAGAGAGAGAGAGAGAGAGAGCCATCTGTCGTGGAAGGAAGGATCCTTGTGCAGGATTCGTCGTCGTCAGAGGAGTCTCTGTATAAGGACCGCGACATCGAGACTTTCTACTGCTGGAAGTTGTTTACAAAGGATGTCTCCGGCTGGGGAAGTTTCGGAAACTTCGTATCGCCATTGTGCTGCGAAGAAGGAGGTTTCTCTCTCTCTCTCTCTCTCTCTCTCTCTCTCGACGGATTGACGAACTGCTAAGATCTTCGGTTTTGTCTGCTCATTTTTCGTCGTAGATATGATAAGCATTGAAAATATCTAAATATACCGTTGCAATTACCGTTGTTTTTTTTTTGTTTTTTTTTTTGTTTTTTTTTTTTTTTTTTTTTTTTGGTTGGTTAAAAACTCTCAATCGCGATAGTATATATAAAGTTCGAAGGGGTCCACAATGATAATAAAAATGTTAAAAGTTCGTGTATGATTTATAAACACTTTATAAAAGCTTTCAAAACCTTCCCTGGGTTCATCTTCAGTCAAAAAATAAATAAATAAATAAATAACTTTTAACATTTTTATTATTGTGGACCCCTTAGAATATTGTTGTATTGTTACTCTTATGGTCCTTCGTTTTATAAAACATTCTTCTCTGGTTAATAATTAATAATGATAATAAACATAGTTCAAACGCAAAATCAAAAATGTGTTGTATATGCATTGAAAATATTTGAATGTTCATTGGCATTAATATTGTACTGACACTCTCAGCTTCTCTCATTTCATACAATATTCTTTTCCAGTATAATCTTTCCCCATCGGTCAATAACTACGTCTATTCTGAATATGAGAAACATAACTCATTTTATCCCCATTGCACAGAAAGTGATACGTAATTAATCTCTCTCTCTCTCTCTCTCTCTCTCTCTCTCTCCTGCTCTACTATTCCTCATCCCATATAAGATCCACATCTTCGTGCCTTAATTCCACTAAGTTTATTGACTATATCGACACAAACACTACCTTAATTAACCGACCCTCTAACACTCGAGATCTGTTTGTGTGAAATCATTTTGAATCTTCGGGCGCGTTCAGTTGGGTCTTCCGACCTCAACATTGCTCATAATAATCTGTTTTGGGATCGACTGTGTTGCACAGAAGACGACCAAGACGCTGAGAGCCCTAAACTGTTATAAACAGCTGTAAACATGAATATCACGTCAGCTATTCTTAAATCAGGATGGACGCGCGCACTAACATGGAGAGAGAGAGAGAGAGAGAGAGAGAGAGAGAGAGAGAGAGAGAGAATGATTCTATTAGGCAAAGGGCAGTAACATACCCACTTAGAGGCATAGCGAGAAAATAATCAACAAGAAATTCTTTACTGCACCGATAGAACGATTGTTGATTTTTTCAATCGAAATGCAGTGCATTACTACCCTTAAACAATTCGCCTTGCATTTTAAACCTTTACTTACATTTTTACCCATTCATTTATTAATCTGTTAATGTCTTTCTTTGTTTTAATAACTTATTCCATCTCTCTGCATTTCCTGTTACCTCCCGTTACTTCGTTCCAATGGACACAATGTTCTCTGTAAGCTTGATTTCCAAGCCATTGGCTCCTATGGGCTTGTTCCAGATGAATATGATTCGTCGTTTGAGCAAATAATAATAATAATAATAATAATAATAATAATAATAATAATAATAATAATAATAATAATAATAATAATAATAATAATAATAATAATAATAATAATAAAATAATAATAATAATAATAATAATAATAATAATAATAATAATAATAATAAGTACTACAAAAGATGGATGCCGGGTACCAACTCAAGGAAAGAGGCAACAGAATCAACCATCTGATGTTCATGGACGACATCAAGCTGTATGGTAAGAGCATCAAGGAAATAGATACCCTAATCCAGACTGTAAGGATTGTATCTGGGGACATCAGGATGGAGTTTGGAATAGAAAAATGCGCCTTAGTCAACATACAAAAAGGCAAAGTAACGAGAACTGAAGGGATAAAGCTACCAGATGGGAGCAACATCAAACACATAGATGAGACAGGATACAAATACCTGGGAATAATGGAAGGAGGGGATATAAAACACCAAGAGATGAAGGACACGATCAGGAAAGAATATATGCAGAGACTCAAGGCGATACTCAAGTCAAAACTCAACGCCGGAAATATGATAAAAGCCATAAACACATGGGCAGTGCTAGTAATCAGATACAGCGCAGGAATAGTGGAATGGACGAAGGCAGAACTCCGCAGCATAGATCAGAAAACCAGGAAACATATGACAATACACAAAGCACTACACCCAAGAGCAAATACGGACAGACTATACATAACACGAAAGGAAGGAGGGAGAGGATTACTAAGTATAGAGGACTGCGTCAACATCAAGAACAGAGCTAGGTGGGGCAAATATCTGAAAACCAGTGAAGACGAGGGGCTAAAGAGTGCATGGGGAAGAAGGACTAATAAAAGTAGACGCCAAAACCCACAAATATACAGAGACAGGAGAATGACAGACAGAACAGAGGAATGGCACAACAAACCAATGCACGGACAATACATGAGACAGACTAAAGAACTAACCAGCGATGACACATGGCAATGGCTACAGAGGGGAGAGCTAAAGAAGGAAACTGAAGGAATGATAACAGCGGCACAAGATCAGGCCCTAAGAACCAGATGTTCAAAGAACGATAGACGCAAATAACATCTCTCCCATATGTAGGAAGTGCAATAGGAAAAATGAAACCATAAACCACATAGCAAGTGAATGCCCGGCACTTGCACAGAACCAGTACAAAAAGAGGCATGATTCAGTGGCAAAAGCCCTCCACTGGAGCCTGTGCAAGAAACATCAGCTACCTTGCAGTAATAAGTGGTACGAGCACCAACCTGAGGGAGTGATAGAAAACGATCACGCAAAGATCCTCTGGGACTATGGTATCAGAATGGATAGGGTGATACGTGCAAACAGACCAGACGTGACGTTGATTGACAAAGTCAAGAAGAAAGTATCACTCATTGATGTCGCAATACCATGGGACACCAGAGTTGAAGAGAAAGAAAGGGAAAAAATGGATAAGTATCAAGACCTGAAAATAGAAATAAGAAGGATATGGGATATGCCAGTGGAGTGTGCCCATAGTCATAGGAACACTAGGCACGATCCCAAGATCCCTGAAAAGGAATCTAGAAAA
>NC_061110.1:7518728-7521228 GCF_015104395.2 Macrobrachium nipponense | reverse complement strand
ATAACACCCCAGATTTGAGTCAAAGAAGTTTCTTGTAACATCACAGACTTTAGTTGAAGAAGTTTCTCGTAACGTCAGACTTTAGTCAAAGAAGTTTTTTGTAACATCATAGATTTTAGTCAAAGATGTTTCTCGTAACGTCACAGATTTGAATTAAAGAAGTTTCTGGTAACGTCGGACTTTAGCCAAAGAAGTTTCTTGTAACATCACAGACTTTAGTCAAAGAAGTTTCTCGTAACGTCACAGATTTTAGTCGAAGAAGTTTCTTGTAACTTCACATATTTAGTCAAAGAAGTTTCTTGTAACATCACAGATTTAAGTCAAAGAAGTTTCTTGTAACATCACAGGCTTTAGTCAAAGAAGTTCCTTGTAACATCGTAGGCTTTAGTCAAAGAAGTTTCTCGTAACGTCAGACTTTAGTCAAAGAAGTTCTTTGTAGCATCACAGATTTTAGTCAAAGAAGTTTCTTATAACATCATAGATTTGAGTCAAAGAAGTTTCTTGTAACATCACAATTTTAGTCAAAGAAGTTTCTTGTAACATCACAATTTTAGTCAAAGAAGTTTCTTGTAACATCACAATTTTAGTCAAAGAAGTTTCTTGTAACATCACAATTTTAGTCAAAGAAGTTTCTTGTAACATCTCAGATTTTAGTCAAAGAAGTTTCTTGTAACATCGCAGCAACTTCTGCAGATGTTCCAGTCCGGGAAATTGAAGTTAAGAGTTTATTGAATAAGAAAATTTTACACTGAACAAAACAACTGTATCGTAGCCGCCTCATTCTTAAGAATTCGAGAAGAATAAACTTCTAGTTTTGAAGGATGTCCCGATCTTAGAAATCGTAAGGAAAATAGAAGGGAATCTATTTTGATTCTTTGTAACTGTCAGTTTCTGCCAGTAAAGAATACTCAGGCTGACACAGCATTTGATTGTAAGATTCTTAGTATCTGAGTAATTTTCTCAGCCTATGATTCAATTTAGATTTCAGCTGATTGTTGATAAGAAAAAAATAAAGCATGTTACGTACCCACAACAGAAACACCTATAAGCATTTATGGTATATATATCTATATATATATATATATATATATATATATATATATATATATATATATATATATATATATATTATTTTGGGGTTTAGGTGGAAATGCATCAAATACTTCTTATCTATAATATCAACTTGTAATTCACCTTGCACCAAACTGCACAGGTTTATTGCAAGCCTTGGTTAAAGTAAGAACGTTTATCCTCCTCTCTGACCTTATCAGGTCTCCAGGAAAACCAAGGTTTGTTTTATATACATATATTTTTTTTTTTTAATTTAAACCTGTCATTTATGTAAGTATACTTCTCTGTACTATGTTCTTGTATAATAAAACTCGTGTTAAAATTTGTATAAAATTTCAAAATTATTCTGCCTAAAATTCGGTCATGAGTCTTAAGCTTCATCATTAGAATTATCATTAACTTTGCAAGATATCTAGAATAATGCCTTGAAGTCTGAAAAACATGTGTAATATTTGTCTATAGTATTTTATTTATAGTTTATAATGTACTGGTGCTTGGAGTGACAGTGTAACTACTAAATTAACATATACGAGAGCTCATTGATGATTTAGAAAGCCACAGGATAAATTAAAGCAATATAACTATATAGGTTTCCTTTACAATAATAAGTCATACAAAAACTGTGAATGCATTATATCCCATTCGAATCAAAATAGAGTTTGTCATTTCAAAAATACATATTTTTAGTTACCTCTCAGTGCTTCCTTTGAATGATTCTGCATAATATTCTTACTAAGCTTCAATAATCTAGTTGAACACAGATTACACAGCAATAACACTGTTTTTACATTCTTGACTTCAGTGAGACATTCTGTAAAATCGTCCAAACGTTCATGCAACGAAATGAATAAGATTATCATATGTAAATCAACATATGTCACAATTCAAATGTTAAGTCAGTTTTTTCCTACAGCTAGTAGAATAATTAAAAGTATGATAACGCATCTTTTATTATTATTATTATTATTATTATTATTATTATTATTATTATTATTATTATTATTATTATTATTATTATTATTATTATTATTATTATTATTATGGAACAAGCACAGCATTGACGTGAAATTCAAGCTTCCATAGAATATGGTATTCATTTGACAGAAATAACAGAAGGTAATGGGAAATAAAGCAAGAATAGATCAGCTATTAGAAAAGAAAAAATTAAATTAACAAATAAATATAGTTAAAAATGTAAGTCATTTATCGAAATGCAAAGGGAATTGTTTGAGTGTAGTCATGCACTGCATCGTCTGAAGAACTTATCTTGTAATAAGAAGCAAATGACATCAACAAACTTTGAATTTCATGCTCAGAATTACATACCTTTCCTACAGGTGCACAGGTGACCACCAATGCCAGTACGGCCTCTTGGGGGACACATCCTCTCGCTAACACCTGTTGGGGATGGGGACGGTGCTAGTAAGCT
>NC_061110.1:7455870-7513228 GCF_015104395.2 Macrobrachium nipponense | reverse complement strand
AAAAATCTTGGGCTGACAAGAGAGCAATTTTGATAATGAATCCCAGAAATGATAAGATTAGGAGCAGACCTGATGGAAGGCAAGGACAGCTTGGAAAAAGTGGTACTTGCAGACTCAGATTTAACAGGGGTTCAGGCAAAGAGATTGAGTGATAAAAGTGAGTAGATATAATTAATTTTACATCTCATCTCATAAAAAGAGAATGTGCTGTATGGTTAACCTCTCAGGATATTGGGAGATGGTACCAATGTTTACCAAATTCTGATCAAATTCTGGTAAAAAAAAAATTATGCTTAAAAACACTAAAACAATAAAAAATAAGTTGCTTCATTTACACAAAAGCTTTTTACTAAAACATCGAAAAACTACATGATGATGAAATAATACAGTACATAACAAGAAACTACAAAATACTCAGTAAGACAAAATGATGAAAAGGATGAAAAAAACTTGGAAGTCAGGTACTCAGCATAACTAAAATACCTGTGATCAAACTCTGAACAAAGTGAATAATTGACATATAAAACAGGGTTTTCCATACCAGGGTATACTTACCTATAATACTGACTCAATCTCAATAACAAGTAATTTGACACTTGTTTACTTACTCTGACCAGACATAACGGCACTGGTAAAAGGTAAAGGAATAACTTAGTGCAGTAATCTTGAAGAAATGACAATTTGTCCAAAATTGCATTTTTCCTAACTATACAAACCTGAGGTCCTTTTACAATAGGAAGGACTACTAGCGGCAGCTGGATAGGTCGTAAGCTTTCGAACAAGGGTTCGGCGGTAGTTAACTGCTTGTCCGACAGGCGCGCGCAGCGCGACTGGTAGGTAAACAAATCACTTTTGCTTTTGGCCCAAGCAAAAACTGCAGAGTGAGGGGTGGTTGGCATGAGGTGGGGCTATGTGTAAAAGGACCTCAGGTTTGTATAGTTAGGAAAAATGCAATTTTGGACAAATTGTCATTTGTTCCGACACGGCATACAAACCTTCGGTCCTTTTTACAATAGGAAGACTCACTTCTTGGTGGAGGAATCTGAGTCTTTTGTGAACGACTGGTGTTCGCCCAACCTTGGAATGCCTCCTGGTCGTAAGAGCGAGGGAGGGATCCAAGCCTCTGTCCGATTGATCGGGGTGTGCACCGCAGGATCAATGGTCAGACCTCTGGACCAAGTACTAAGAGAGAGCAAGCGTATCTCTTCGTACCAGCAAACAAGAACAAGTTCCTATTTGCAAGAGGCAACATAAAGTTATGGTTTGTCTCTTGCTGGCATCCACTTCCCCCCCCTTGTAGGAGGAAGTGGTGGATATTCGCTCCCATCCCTAGTGAAAGGGATAGGATGGGGCTCTGTCGAGTAGCTCACCGGCATCTCGTCCTTATCCAGCAAGGTGATGACCGTAATCCCTCTACCCACAGGTAGAGGGGGAGAAAAAGATAGGAAGAGAAGCCAGTCACTCTCTCATTCACTTATCTATTCTACAGTCACACCAGGACTCGATGCTGTTCAGCCTGCTAGGGTCTGGGTTAGCTAGACAACGTGTTGAGCAGCCACACGGGTCCTAAGGAAAAACGATCCAAGGACCTGTGGGCAATATCCAAAAGGTAGACGGAGGTGCCGGTGGTCTGGTTGTACCAGACCCCTGCCCTTCAGTACCTGCGCCACGGAGAAGTTCTTGTGTAACTCGAGGGAGTGTACTTCTAGGTCATCTTGGTGCTGACGAAGAGTCTTCAACACTCAGCCTGGGATGTCGAGTTTCTTCAGAAAGCGCGGTCGCGCTTTCACAGGGACAAAGCAGCATCTCCTTCGCATCGAAGGCGGTGAAGTCCATTAGGGAGGGGATTGTGAAGGACTCTAACCGATCGTCAGGAACCGAAGGGTTCAGAGTCTTCGCTACGAATTGCGGTACGAAATCGAGCGTCACGAATCCCCATCCCTGGATGCTTGACTTCGCAGGAAAAGTCATGCAATTACCTCAGAGGAAAAGAGGAATAATGGTCGTATGACCTATCCCTCTTCTCAACTTCGGTGATGTCCTGTACCCATACTGGTCTATCCGTCTGCAGCGAAGTTGTTGTTCTCGGTAGTGGATAGGACACCGACACTCAATGTGGGTGTCGATGGTATGGGTACTGTGACAAGCCGTTAGGACGAAGAAAAGATTGTTATGGAACAACCGAACTAAGTCCACAGCGAAGTTCGTAACAGACTTGGGCGCTCTGACAGCTGCCGACTGACTGCGTTCGGTAGGAGGCAAGTTGTCCAAGCACCGAGCAAGTCACGTGACCTTCGCCTTAAAAGGGTTATGCCAAGAGACTAAACAAATAATTTGTTCATCACCGATGCCAGAAGGCAAGGTGATGACTCTCTTAAGGCATGTGCCCAACAGGCGAAAGTCACTTGCCTTCTAGAGACCGAGGTCCTTGATGGCAAGATAACTCATAGTATAGTTGATTCTCGGCTAAGGAGAAACACATGTGTGCGTTGAAGACAAGGTGTACAGAAAATGCAACCTATGTCTTCACAGCTGAACCGAGAGAAGGATTCTCAAGATTCTGAACCTGTGCTACAAGACTGAGAACGCTAACCGCTATTCATTGCTGTCCGGTGAGGATCGTAGTTGCAATAAAAGCGAGCGCTTTCCAGTAATGAAGACAGGGAAATACTGCCTGAAGAACTGCTTCTCATGGGCTGAACATTTGGAAGTAGAGCTGTCAGGTCGGAGAGTAGGCGATGTCTTCTGACATATCTGTTAATTCGGGGCGAGCAATGAATAATTGCACACCTACGAATACGAGATATTTTGAAGACAAACTCAGATGTCTGCAAAAATCATTCGCATTATCGCGGTGCGATGCAGCGGTTGACTAGTACAGACTTCTGTTACCGTGCGGTAAACAGAAAGATGAAAGAGTCCAAGAGATATCTCTGTTGAAAATTCTCGCAATGTCGAAGGCGATGAAATCGAGCGTCACAGCAGTAGATGGTCCTTCATTATTGCGAGAATCCCCGTTAATCAGAGACCTAAGTCCATGATTGTTGGGCAGAGATACGGTTCGGTAGTCAATCAAACCAGGGGAGAGAGAGAGACGTAACCGACCGTGCATCTCCGAGACCTAGCTGATACTGAGCCGCTATCAGGCAGTTCAATACGCAGTAGCTCTCGGTGACTCGTCATCCTGAGTTGCCAGGTAATCCATATTCCACGAAGGAATGCGTTCGGCTAGAACCATCGAGCATAAAGAATACGCTCGAGCAATTATATTTAACCGAAACGGATTTCGGTAAATACAAAAGCTGATTTGGTGTTGTCATGACAATACCAAGTATCTAAAATCGAAACTGATAACTGCTGGGAGGTTGCAGGCAACCCCGAGTTACAGTTCAATTAAGATACAATTCGTCTCGGTCACAAACCGTAGAGTTAACTACGGTATGCGCCTACCCCCCGGACAATTCAACTGTTAAAAGAATCATGTCGCGAGGGTAATATACGTAGTATATTTTGTAGGTTCTGTACCACGACCTCCATCCTAAATTCTTTTCCCCTCGAGGAAATGAGAATAAGGATTGGGCGATCGACCACCTTCGTTCTCTAGTCAAGAGAGTGAAGGAGAAGTTCTTTCCAAAGGAAAGCTCAATGGTGAACAGATACCGAAGACGATAGTTATCAGCCAAACTGGAAGTTCCCGTCCGTTCTTCTCTATTCCAGGTTAAACGCCTACTGTGAGATGCCTTCTTCTTTCAGCAGCAGTCTTCTTCCAAATGCTAGAAATTACAGGAATTCGAGCATAAGCGAGGTTCCCGATTATCGTGTAACAATTATCGGGGATTCTCGCTCACTTTGGACCGTGGTCTCGCCTAAGTGTTTTGGAGATCGTAAAAAACTCGAACACTCTGAGTGCGCTAGAAATTCCGTAGAATTCTAAGCACTCTGCGAAACCCCCCACCGGAATTCGTCAAACGATATCGGCTGGTGGTCCTCTCGATTCCCGTAGGAATCGAGAAAGGGGCAGGATCCCTCCTCAACAACCGGGGCTTACGTCAGGTAGGACCCGAAGGTCCCCCCGGTAGCGCAGCCCCTAACGTGGGATCTTACAGAGAAATCTCTGTAGGATCCCTCCCCTTTCCCTCGTAGCCGTAAGGAGAGAGGGAATAGGGGGAGGAATTGGATACTGGCTCGCCTTCCCAGCGGAACTAGCAGTTGGAGAAGAAAAGGAGCAGCCATCGCCTTACGGCGATGGCCTCTCAGAGCCTGGGAAAACGTATCGTCAGGAGAAAACGTTTTCCCCCGAGGAGGGTTACGAACTCATACTGTAGGTAAGGGTCTGCCGCCACTGTGAACGTCGTCTGGGTGGGGCTGATCGACACCTGACAGGAGAGAGCCGATACCGTCCTCCGACTCATTCCAGTCCTCGTCGAGGTCGAAACCTCCGGAGGACCGAAGGGGTATTCAAATACGGTGTCCGAAGACACGTAGAAACGCCTCTGTCGCAGTAGAGGAGGTGAAGTAGCTTGTTCGACCGGCCGAGAACTGAGATAGCCTTCTTGTCCGGAGACGAGAGACTACCTGGTTCAACACAGTCGGCAAGCTCCGATCGCGGCAGACCCACCGTCGATTTGGGTTCCCTCTCGGGCCCCAAAACGACTCGAGCCGAGACGTGGCTCTGCTGGTGGGAGCGGCGATCCTTCCCCGAGGTCGTTGTGCTGACGAATCAGCGACATAACCTTGGCAAAGTTCCTCTAGATCTCGGAAGTCACAGCATCTTGCAGAGTGGGACCGTTAAGCCCTTCGAACAAGAGCATATTCCGAGAACCTTCCTCCTAAGAAGGGGGCCCGGGAACAGCGACAGCCCTCTCGGTCTTCCCCATCCACTTGCGCATACGTCCTGGCCGGTCCAAGAACGTGCCTGGCACGTAGGGCGTCGTGGGGGATCATGAGGGGCGCACCCCTCACGATTCACTCCTCAATACTCGCTCCTCCGGTGTAACCCGAGAGGTTGAAGGTACAAGAGGCAGACCTGACGCTCCCTCGTCGCTCGCTGGCAGAACCAGCAGGCTTGGAGGGCTGCAGGCGATCGTCAACCCTCGTGACGATCGAGCTGCAGGCCTGGTCGAACCGTCTCGCTGTGGAGAACGGCTGGACTGAGCACAGCGGCCCCGATCTCGAGTGTCAGAAGAGTTGGTGCTGGTTGCCGTAACCCGACGCTCTCTGTGAGAGCGACGGTCAGGCGACCTGCAGGCTCCACTGTCACAGTGAGACCGGTGCTTGTCCTCACGGCACGTCCAAGTTCGCTGGTTCCAGCCGTGGCTGGCACCGGCGAACGGGAGGACCTCTTCCAGCCTCAGCCCGTGGCCGGTCGTGGACCGTCACGTCCCCGGGTAGCCAGCTGTTCGCCGCGAGATGAGAGCTGGTCTGGTGAGAGTCGCGTGAGTGGCTGTCACCAGTCTTCCGCCCGTGCCGTGAACCTGACGCTGAGCGGACTCAGAGGTCTGGTTCCTGGCTGCACGGTCGCTGGTAGGCGACCGTACACGTCGGTACCTCCCGCGAACGAGAGGCCGAGACGGACCCTGATGCAGTGGCAGAACCACTGACACCAGGCGAGGAAGTACCAGGTGTTAGCCGGTACCCCTCTGGTCCCCGTAGTCTTCTTCCTTGCGGAAGAAGAGACGGGCCCCGCTCCCGAAGGAGCAGGAGGACCAGCGGAAGGTACCCTCCCGTCCCACCCGAGGTGAGACAGGTCCCGAGAAGCTCCCGAGGGAGACTTCTTAGGAGGGAGGAGGCAACCTTCTTCTTCCTCGGCTGTGAAGCCTTAGAAGTCGAAGGGGAAGAGGCGGCAGCCGACGACGATGAAGAAGATGAAGACGACGACGACGACACCTTCCTCCTCTTCTTCGTCAGCTTCCTCAGGACAGACGTAAGATCTGCTATCCAGGGCGGAGCCGGGGCTGCTGTAGCCGAAGCCACCGGGCCCGGACGCACCTGTACAGACAGACCAAAGTCTGGGGTAGTACCACCACGAACAGGGACGACATCAGCAGGTATGGGCATCTCAGGAACGCAGCACGCCACACAGCTCGGTAGGGCAGCCCGGAACAGCACGGAGGGACAGCCAGCGCAGCAACGGCAGGGACAGGCCAGCGCAGCAACGGCAAGGGACAGCCAGCGCAAGCAACTGCATTGGACAGTCAGCCCAGAATCGGCAGGTACGGCAGGCAGCACCGGAAACACAGGAAGTGGAGCAGCAGCCAGCAACATCCTGGTACCTGGCGGCAGGTCCAGGGGCGAGCTCTAGGGCAGCGGAAGTGTGGTCGCTGCAGCGCGGCAACCACGAGCGGCGGCGGCACGCCCCCCTCTCGGTACGGCGAACGGCACTTCACAGCGGCTGTAGGCAAGACTGTTACCACGTGAGGCGAGTACACCAGGTGAGGAGGGACGTCGTCACCTGGTTAGCGTGGTCACCACTCCATGGGTGACCGCAGTAGGCCCAGACATAGAACCGCACCCGCCCCTGGACACTAGCACGCCCTGCAAATGGAAGGACGCCCATACCTCACCAAGGTCCACCCTCGTGGCAGTAGCACCTGCGGAAATAACAGTAGTAGCGATTAGTGGGGTGGGAAGTCCCCTCGCGCGGGGGGTGAGCCCTCTCCGAACGAGTGGAAGACCCCGAATACAATTGTACATCGGGCACCGAGCGCCCTCCCCCCGCGCTCGACGGATCGGGCGAGGAGAAGAACGCCGATAACCTCCCCCCCCCAAGGGGAAGGGCCATCTGTGGGAGCTGAGTGGGGGGGGTTCTCGTTCCCCACCCCGCACAGCACCCATGTACCCAACAACAATATAAGAGCCCCGAGAGCAATCGTGCCATCGGCCCGAATGCAAGGGCATAAGGATCAAATTCCCTGACTGAGCGGAACTTGAACCAAATAAATATTGATGCAATCAATAATAAGAATAAAATGAAAAAGCATCTTGCATTACGATTCACTTCACAATGAATAAGGGCTCGATCGAGCGCATTTGCGCCCTCGGTACCGAGCGCAAGGGTAAAAGGATCCATTCCTTACCTTTATGGATCAAGGTTTATGGAAACCTTGATCCATAATGAATTGATGCAATCAAAAAAAAAAAAAAAAAAAAATTGAAAAATGAAAAAGAATACTGCGCTTGCGATTTCACTTCATACAAATAAAAAGGGGAAGGATCAATTCCCGGGAAATAGCGGAAACATTGATCCCAATAAACAATGCAATCTCAATAAAATATGAAAATGAAAAAGAACTGTACTTGCGATTTCACTTCATTCAAATAAAAAGGGAAAGGATCAATTTCGGGTAAGCTCGGAAACTGATCCAAAATGAGTATTGCTACAATCAAAATAATATATGAAAATGAAAAAGAAAAAGAATACTGTACTTGCGATCCACTTCCATACAGAATAAGTTTCCGTGCCGAACGCATCGCTCGGTAACGGGCATACAGGTCAAAAAAATATAAATGAAAAAGAGCACTTACTTACGATTTTCATCTACACATTTCCAACCCAAATATACGCTCGGAGCGAGCGCTCCCGCCCTCGGCACCGAGCATACACAATACGAGGATCATTTCTGGGAAAATGAATTCCCGCCATTGACGCCCTTCAGTCCCGGCACTCGGGTAATCGGAGGGCGTGGTGAAACCAAGATCCTTTAATTCACACTTGAATTCAATGGAAATAAATATGAAATGATACTTACAATTCAGTTTCACTATAAATAGAAAAAGAAAAACACAACCATGCGAAAGCAACGACGATGAAGCGGGCAGAGAGCGATGATACACGTCCACACGCCAGCAGGCCGAAAGCAAAAGTGATTTGTTACCTACCAGTCGCGCGCTGCGCGCATGTTGGACAAGCAGTTAACTACCGAACCCCTTGTTCGAAAGCTTACGACCTATCCAGCTGCCGCTAGTACCTTCCTATTGTAAAAGGACCGAAGGTTTGTATGCCGTGTCGGAACAACATGATTATTTGCTGCTGTACACAGACAGTAGGGACTGAAATAAGGAAAAAATGCTTGAAGGAAAGATATGGGAATTTATAAGGGAAAGATGGAAAAGAACTTGCTGCAAGAGAAAAAATATTCAAGGTGACAAAGAAGCATTGGCAAAACATGCAGACATGGTTTAATGAAATAAAACCTTGACCCTACCTGACTTGGCAAATCTTGACTTGTATTACTATCAGGATCCATGCTTAATTTGCGACGTGGACGTTTCCGAACCCTGAACTTTATTTCGTTCATTCTGATAAAGGGAGTCTTCAAAGGTCCTGATTCAATTTCACTTGATGCTTCATCTGTGTCTGGTTTTGATATATCGGCTTTTGAGTCTGCTTTGACTGTATCATCTGAGCAATGACTTTTACACACAGTGGGGTCTCCAACAAGCGATGCTTCTTTACCTTCATCGTCAATATCAGTGGAATACGAACAAATCTCAACACCAGTCTTCATCTTCTTCTCTAGAGAATCAACTTCAACATTACTACAACAAGGACTAGATGTCTCTCTAGATCGTTTCTGTGAGGTAGGACTTATGACTAGCATTTTTTTTATATGTGATTCTATTGCTCCCTCTTCTCGCCCAGCAGAGTCCTCATCAGCAGACACATTTTCGTCTTCAGTATTAACATCTTCTGTAGTTGTTGCGTCACCTTCGTCCACGTCATCTATTTCATCTTCGGTTTCCTCCAGATCCTTTGCCTTTGGTATCACTGGAGAAAATCTACCATTTTCACATGACTCATCAACATCATCCTCCTCGTATTCCCAGTCTGACGGTGCTTTAATTGGAGATGCAGACCGAGGAGGTGAAAGCCAGGGTGGAAAGTAGCTGGGGGAAGAACAAGGAGAAGAATGACGTGAAGAAGGTGGTGATTCCCATGGACACTGACCAGCACTGATCGTAACAAAATGATTTGCTGGCGGTGAAGAAGGAGGGGAATCATATTTACTCTGTGCTGGAGACCAGGTGGGAGAGTTTTGATCTGACTCTGTACTAGAGTGGTGGCTATGAGGCGAGCAAGAGACACTACCTGAATTCTGGGGGCATGGTAATGTCACTCCTGGACTCAAGGGTTTACCATAAATTCCCACCTCTATATTTGAAGCCAACTTTCCACCTTGAGTCAGCACACTGCAAGAGCAGTCGTCAAGAGAGGTAACACCCGTAGCCTTTGCCTGTGACAAGTCTTTGTCCAGCAAACATCCATCTGAACTTGACTTTTCTTCACCTTCCAAAGTCTTTTTGCCATTGCCCTTCAGTTTCTCATCTTCAATGTCCATGGCTTTGTCTTCATTGTCAGATACCATAACACTTTTTTCTTCATCACATACCTTATCATCTTCCCCTATGGATGAGCCTGTAGCATCACCCTGCGATGAATCTGCAGGAGCTGTATGAACACAGAACCCTTCCTGTGATTGTCGTCTCACATTTCTATACTCCTTCATGACTTCGTCAAACTGCTCTGCCAGCAGAGGCATTATATTAGCCACAAGAAAGTGTTTCAGAATCTGAAAAGATAATAAATATGATATACATTAGCTTATATCTCTAAACTTTCCATGGCCTACAAATAGTTAAAACATAAAAATTCATTTGACCATTTTTGATATGACATACCCTCAAATATTTTAATATAAGAATGTACAGAAAACAAAGCACAAGACCATATCTCCATACTAAAACTCAATCTTAGTCTGCCAAACTAGAATGACTCATAGTGTAAATAATCAAGATTTATATCTTGCTCAGAATCAAAAGAAATGCATCACTGCTTTCTGCAAAATGTAAATCTTGCCACACACAATATTATAAACAAAAAGAAACATATGTGCTTTCTCAAAATGTGACAAAAGATAAGCATTCAACTGTAAAACATGAATAAATAAAGGAATTGTTTAAAAAAAGATAGAAATTCAGTTTATTTCTAAAATAGGACATGCAATAAATCAGTTTAAAAATTTTGATGTATGCTTTCCATAATACTCAGAGGAGCTTATGTTCATGGAAGTAAAAATTGCTCTCTCCCCATTGGGTGAATACTATTATTTTCAGACATGTTTTTATTTTATTTTATACAAACCCATTGATTTTATTTATGCCTGCATTGATGTCCCTAAATTTCCCAGGCTCAATAGTCTTTTTTTTTTTGTCAGGCAGGAGTTCCTCTGACGAGTGGTTGAGTACCTTGCCTATCAATCTGGCAAACCAAAGCAATCTATTTCTGGTGATTAGAAATTCATTTGTCGATACAATGTGGTTCGGATCCACAATAAGCTATAGATACCATTGCTAAGTAACCAACTGGTTTCCTAGCCCCGTAAAAAAATTTAATCCTCCGGCCGTCCTAGGAGAGCTGTTAATCAGCTCAGGTGATCTGGTTAAACTAAGATATACTTAACTTGTCAAAGCAGGAGAAGGTCATCTCACAATGCAAGGGCCTCCTTGATCCTCAAAACCTAAATTTTTTGCTTAAACTCCACAAAGCAAGATTTGAAAGGGTGGAAGAACACTATACTAAGCACTGAAAGAACAGTTAAACAAAACTGAGAACACCACTGCAGATTCACTAACAGTCAAAGGCAATTGGCACTGGGGAACATTCAGGACATGAATGTAGTAATTTATACGACTGATGAGGTTGCAACAAAATCAAATGCATACTATATAACATTAAGTGTAATAAACAAACTCAAGCAGAAGGATTGTAAGAAAAGAAATACAGAATATGCACAGTCACTGACTTGGATGAATCAGAGGGATAAGTTAACTTCCTGATATGCAGAATTATATTAAGTTTACTGTAGTGAATAATAAATAAGTAAATATTAAAATTAATTAATAAATAAATTGTAAAAATGAACTGAGAATGCTATAATTATAAAGTTAAATAAACAAACTTTACAATAATAAAGTGTCAAGTACTTACTTTCTCCTTGCTACCAAACACATACTCGATTCCAGTAAGTGCCCTGAGTAAAGCAGATCTAAGAGATGTATCAGTGAACTGTTTAGTAAGGAGAGAAACGAACAACGAAACACCCCCACAGTCTAGCACCTGTATCCAAGTTCGTCCCACAAAAAGCGGGGGATAATTGAAATTACTTGAGGGACCAAAATCCCTCGCAAAATTCGTTCACAGGCATGGATTAGTTTTTCCTCACCTGAAAGAAAGCCTCATAAACTAAACACTCATACAAAAATACAACCTCAAGTACCTACTACATTAGACATCTTTTCTCTAAATATTTTCACTCAAATATGATAAATTCTTAATAGCTACATGAAAATCTTGCATTTTTAGTGCAATTTTTCATATCACACAGCTTACAAAATATTTACATGCATCAAAAAATGACAATTTGTCCAAAATTGCATTTTTCCTAACTATACAAACCTGAGGTCCTTTTACAATAGGAAGGTACTAGCAGCAGCTGATAGGTCGTAAGCTTCGAACAAGGGTTCGCGGTAGTTACTGCTTGTCCGACAGGCGCGCGGCGCGCGACTGGGAGGTAAACAAATCACTTTTGCTTTTGGCCCAAGCAAAAACTGCAGAGTGAGGGTGGGGGGGGCATGAGGTGGGGCTATGTGTAAAAGGACCTCAGGTTTGTATAGTTAGGAAAAATGCAATTTTGGACAAATTGTCATTTGTTCCGACACGGCATACAAACCTTCGGTCCTTTTACAATAGGAAGACTCACTTCTTGGTGGGAGGAATCTGAGTCTTTGTGAACAGACTGGTGTTCGCCCAACCTTGGAAGCCTCCCTGGTCGTAAGAGCGAGGGAGGGATCCAAGCCTCTGTCCGATTGATCGGGGTGTGCACCGCAGGATCAATGGTCAGACCTCTGGACCGAGTACTACGAGAGAGGCAAGCGTATCTCTTTCGTACCAGCAATGTAAGAACTTGTTCCTGTACAGGAGCAAATATAAAGTCATGGGTTTGACTCTTGTAGGCATCCACTTCCCCCCCCTTGTAGGAGGAAGTGGTGGATACTCTGCTCCTATCCCTAGTGAAAGGGATAGGATGGGGCTCTGTCATATAGCTCACCTGCATCTCGTCCTCATCCAGCGTAGTGACGACCGTGGCCCTCTGCCCACAGGTAGAGGAGGAGGAAAGGATGGGAAGAGGGAGCCAGTCACTCACTCACTCACACATCCATCCACACAGTCACACCAGGACTCGATGCTGTTTCAGCCTGCGAGGGTCTGGGTTAGCTACACAACTTGTTGAGCAGCACCAGGGTCCCAAGGAAAAGGTATCCAAGGACCTGTGGGCAATATCCCGAAGGTAAGA
Organism: Macrobrachium nipponense; assembly: GCF_015104395.2. Classification (NCBI taxonomy): domain Eukaryota; kingdom Metazoa; phylum Arthropoda; class Malacostraca; order Decapoda; family Palaemonidae; genus Macrobrachium; species Macrobrachium nipponense. The sequence goes on along the minus strand of NC_061110.1, from coordinate 7,500,875 downwards.
AGGACGTAAAGGTAGTCTGGTTAGACCAGACCCCTGCCTTCAGGACCTGCGCCACGGAGAAGTTCTTACGAAACGCCAACGAGGGGCCAATACTTCTGACTTCGTGAGCTCTCGGACGGGACGTACGGATGTCGTCACTACCATCAGCCTCATACGCCCTCCTGATGACCTCACGCAGCCAGAATGAAAGAGTGTTCTTGGATACTTCTTTCTTGGTTACCCCGGTGCTAACGAAGAGGCGTCGAGTTTTCTTCAGATAGCGCCGTAGCGCCCTCACAGGACAAAGCAGCATCTCATCCGCATCATTATCGGTGAAGTCCATTGGGAGGGAGGGAATCGTGAAGGATCCGAACCTGTCGTCAGGGACCGACGGTTTCTGAGTCTTCGCAACAGAAGTTCGGGACGAAATCGAGCGTCACAGATCCCCATCCCCTGGAGTGTCGTACATCATAGGAAAGACCTGAAGTTCCCCTACTCTCTTCGCCGGATGCCAGGGCCAGCAAGAAGAGGGTCTTGAGGGTCAGATCCCTGTCTGACGGACTCTCGGAGTGGCTCGAACGGCGTTCGAGTCAAACTCCTAAGGACGAGAGTCACATCCCACGCAGGGGGCCTGAGTTCCCTGGGTGGGCAAGACCTTTCGAAGCTCCTCATAAGCAAGGAGATCTCGAACGAGTTCGAGATGTCCAATCCCCTCAGTTTCAGGACGAGAGCCGGGCGGCTCTGTATCCTTTGACTGTGGGGACTGAGAGGAGCTTCTCTCGGCGAAGAAAAAACGAGGAAATCCGCTACCTGCTGAAGAGTGGCTCTGAGAGGAGATAGACCCCCGTCTACGACACCAACCACAGAAGACGGCCCACTTGTCCCCTGGTACACAGCTGCAGAGGACTGACGGACGTTTCCAGCCATCTCTGTTGCTGCGCTACGAGAAAAGCCTCTCGTTCGCAAGAGATGGTGGATAACAGCCAGCCGTGAAGACGTAGGGACTGGACTGCTCGGTGGTACCGCTCGACGTGGTGGCTGGGCGAGAAGGTTGTGCCAAGGGGGAATCTCTCTCGGTTCTCTGCGAGAAGAGCCAGCAGGTCCGGATACCAAATGGCCTGTGGCCATTTGGGAGCCACCAGGATCATCCTGAGATTCGGGGTGACCAGTGTCGACTGATCACCTTGCGAATCAGGCTGAACGGGGGAAAGGCATAGACGAAGAGGTTGTCCCACGGGTGTTTGGAGAGCGTCCTCTGCAGCTGCCCATGGGTCCGGCACGGCCGAGAAGAACACCTGGAGCTTCCTGTTGTGCCGGGTGGCGAACAGATCCACGACTGGTCGCCCCCACAGGTCGAAGAGTTTCCTTTCCGCCACGTCCTGGTGTAGAGACCACTCGGTCCCCTATCACCTGATCCCGACGGCTGAGCGTGTCTGCTACTACATTCCTCTTCCCTGGAATGTAGCGTGCCGACAGCTCTATTTGAGTGTGCCGGTCGGCCCACTCGTGCACTTGCCGAGTCAACTGGTACAACGGGAGAGACACTAGGCCCCCCTGTTTGTTGACGTAGGCCACTACCGTGGTGTTGTCGCACATCAACACCACTGAGTGTCCCATCAAGCGGTCCTGGAACTCTTGGAGAGCGAGGAACGCTGCCTTGAGTTCCAGTACATTGATGTGAAGGTGCTTGTCGTTCTCGTCCCACACTCCTGAAGTCAGCAACTCCTCCAGGGGTGTGCGCCCCATCCCTCGGTCGATGCGTCTGGAGAACAGCTGCATGTTCGGGGGGGGAGTGCGCAGAGGCACTCCTCTTAAGAGGTTCCTGTCGTCCAGCCACCAGGCTAGGTCCTGCCTCACCTCCGGTGTCAGTGACACTGGAAAGCTTGGGGATCCGTCGCCTGTGCCAACTCTCCTTTAGTCTCCACTGAAGAGCCGCAGGTGAAGACGCCCGTGATGGGACTAACTTCTCGAGTGACGACAGGTGTCCGATCACGACTTGCCATCGCTGAGCTACCTGTTCCTGCCGATACAGGAACTGGTTGGCTGCCTCCCTGAATCTGCTGATCCGCGAGTCTGCGGGGAACCGAGACTCGCCCTGCTACCGTGTCGATCAGCATACCCAGGTACTTCATCCTCTGCTTGGGCTTGAGATCGGACTTTCGAAGTTCACAACGATCCCCAGATCGCGACAGAACTCGAGCAGTCGATCCCTGTCCTGTAGCAACTGCGAGCGGGAGCTCGCCAGGACTAACCAATCGTCGAGATACCTCATCAGACGTATCCCGTGCGAATGGGCCCAAGCAGACACCAGAGTGAAACACTCGCGTGAACACCTGTGGGGCGGTTGAAAGACCGAAACAAAGTGCCCTGACTGGTACACACCGTCCCGTCGAGGATGAAGCGGGAGGTACTTTCTGGAGGACTGATGAATGGGTATTTGGAAATACGCATCCTTCAAGTCCACTGAAAGCATGAAATCGTTTCTCCCTGATGGAGTCGAGCACTGACCGTGCCGTCTCCATCGTGAACCGGGTCTGGCGAACAAACCGGTTCAAAGGGAAAAGATCTATCACCGGGCGCCAGCCTCCCGTAGACTTTTCCACCAGGAAGAGTCGACTGTAAAAGCCTGGTGACTGATCCGTGGACGATTTCTACAGCTCTCTTTGCTCAGCATGGTCTTGATCTCCTGTCTCAATGCTACGTCCTTCGATGACCCTGGAACGTACGACTGCTGTTGGACCGGGTTGGAGGTGAGGGGTGGCCGAGATTCGAAGGGTAATAGATATCCCTCCCGAAGGACATCTACAATCCAGGTCTCGGCGCCGTAGCGCTGCCAAGTTGCCCAATGGCTGGCCAGGCACCCCCCCACTTCCGGCAGCAGGTGAGGGGGAACGCCGTCCCTAGCGTTTCCCCCCTTTCTTCGACTTCTTCCCAGAGCCTCCACGGAGGAGGCGGGCTGGGAGGAGGGCTGGTTACGGCTCCCCTTAGTAGAAGTCGAAGAAGACAGAGTCTTTCCCCGGGGCTTCGACGCAGCTACCGTCTTAGCCACCGAGGAAGCGCTAGCCGAGTTCTTAGACTTGGTGCCGCAGTCCGAGGCTGCCCAGAAGCCTTCGAGACTGCCTGGTGAACCAGAACGGTCACTGTCGTCAGTGCGCGTCTGTCCACCGCAGCGTCCACCATCTCTCCTGGGAAGAGAGATGTGGAACTCCGTAGAGGTCCGTTGCGAAGACCCAACGCCGCTTCACGCCGGCCGCCCTGGAAACCCGAGTCAGGACAGCGTCCTTCGTCGGAGAACCAGGTTGGCCCACAGGTTCACCGTCTGGTGGGCAAGGAAGGAGATGGCTCTTCCTCCAGACTGGCAAAGTCTCCTAAAGGCCGAGTCATCTTCGGGAGAAATTCCCCGGAGTTGGCTGCGACCTTAGATACTGTGAGGGACCACAAGATCTAACCAGGAGACGGCCTGGAAAGCTTGGCCATGGCAGTAGATTCCAGGCCGAGTGCCTCTTGCTGCGAGAACCATAGGTTCTCGGACGAGAGCTGCTGCAGAGACACACCCGGAGTCAGCCTGGCTAACTCCTGGGTTCACTGTTTGGGCGGCATCGGATCCTCGGATGGTGGCACGTAAAAACGCCGCTATCGCAGCAGAGGAGGTGGAAGCAGCTTGCTCGACCTGCCAGACTTGAGCGAACCGTCTTGTCCGGAGACAAGCGATTCCACCTGGTCCAGCACTGAGTCTGCAAGCTCAGAACGCGGCAAACCCACCGTCGGTCTGGGTTCCCTCTTCGGGCCCCGGCCCCAGAACGACTCGAGCCGGGACGTGGGCTCGGATGGTGGGAGCGGCGATCCTTCCCCGAGGTCGTTGTGCTGACGAATCAGCGCAATAACCTCGGCAAAGTTCCTCTGGATCTCAGGAGTAACTGCGTCCTGCGGAGTCGGACCCATCCAGTCCCTCAAACAGGAGCATCTCCCGAGACCCTCCTCCCTCGTGGGAGGAAACATCGACAGACCCCTCCTCGGTCCTCTTCCCAACCACCTGTGCGTACGACCTGGCTGGTCCCGAGAACCGTGCCTGGTACGTATGACGACGTGGGTGGGAATCCTGAGGGGCGCACCCCTCACGATCACTCCTCAATACTCGCCCCTCCCGGTGTAACCCGAGGAGGTTGAAGTTATGGGAGAGGCAGACCTGACGCTCCCTCCTCGCTCGCTGGCAGAACCAGTGTGCTTGGAAGACTGCAGGCGATCGCCAACCCGCGGTGGCGATCGAGCTGCAGGCCTAGTCGAGTCGTCTCGCTGTGGAGAACGGCTGGACCGAGAACAGCGGCCCCGGCCCCGGTCTCGTGTGTCAGAGGAGCTGGTGCTGGTCGCCGTACCCGATCGCTCTCTGTGAGAGTGACGGTCAGGCGACCGGCGAGCTCCACTGTCACGGGTGGAGACCCGGTGTGGTATCCTCACGGCGCGTCACGTCGCTGGTACCAGCCGTGGCTGGTTGCCGGCGAACGGGGGGACCTCTTCCCAGCCTCAGCCCGTGGCCGGTCATGGACCGTCACGTCCGCCCGGGTAGCCAGCTGCTCGCCGCGAGAGCGAGAGCTGGTCTGGTGAGAGTCCGCGTGAGGCGGCTGGTCACCAGTCCTTCCGCTCCGTGCCGTGAACCTGACGCTGAGCTGGCTCAGAGGTCTGGTTCCTAGCTGCACGGTCGCTGTTAGGCGACCGTACACTCGGTACCTCTCGCGAACGAGAGGCCGAGACGGATCCTGCTGCCGTGGTCGAACCACTAACAGCAGGTGAGGAAGTGCCGGTGTTAGCCGGCACTCCTCTGGTCCCCGTAGTCTTCTTCCTTGCGGAAAAGAAGAGACGGGTCCTGCTCCCGAAGGAGCAGGGTGACCAGCGGGAAGAACCCCCCGGTCTCACCAGAGCGAGACGGGCCCTTAGAAGTTCCCGAGGCGGGAGACTTCTTAGGGGGGGGGGAGGCGACCTTCTTCCTTCTCTAGGCGGGGGAGCCGTTAGAACGAAGAAGGGGAAAGGCGGCAGACGACGACGACGACGAAGAAGACGATGAAGACGACGACGACACCTTCCCCTCCCCTCTTCTTCTTCTTCTTCGTCAACCTCCTCAGGACCGATGTCAAATCTGTCCATCCAGGGCGGAGCCGGGCTGCTGTTGCCGAAGCAACAGGGCCCGGAGGACGCACCTGTCCGAACAGATCAGCATCGGGAGCAGCGGAGCCAGGAACAGGAACAACGTCAGCAGGTGCAGGCATCACAGGAACAGCAGTGGAGACGGCAGGAGCAGGAACAGGAACGGCAGCAGTGGTCATCAACGTCACGTCCGTGAACAGCGGCTGGGCAGGTACGGCAGGTACGGCAGGCTGTGCAGGCGGTCCAGATGGACGGACCAGCGGCACAGACATCCTTGGTACTGGTGGGAGGTCCAGGGGCGAGCTCTTCGGGCACACGAAGTCCGGTCGCGGCAGCACGGCAAACCCAGGTGGCGGCATCACACTCCCCCGAGGTACGGCGACTGGCCCCTCCGCCACCCGATGTGGTAGGTGTTACAGAGACCAGCGTGCGGGGTGTACACCAGGTGAGGAGGTGAAGCGTAGCCGGTGTTGTAAGGGTCGTGGTGGTGGTCGTAACTGTTGCATGGGTGACCGCCACGGAGCCAGCGAGATGGTAGACAGCCCCACTGGACACTCGGTCACGCCCTGCAGCCCCAACGATGCCCACACCTGTCCGAGGTCGTCCTTCGCGGCAACCGCACCTGAGGAGGCAAAAGTCGGGTGATTAGGAGGATCCTCTACCCGTTCGCGCGAAGACGAACGGATAGAGGACCCAGAGTACAACTCGACGTCAGGGTATCTAGCGCCCTCCTCCACACTCGACAAGTCAGGTGAGGAGAAGGACCTAGAAACCCCCCCCGAAGGGGAAGGCGCGATACGTGGGAGTTGAGCGGGCGGCAGGAAAGAAGACGAAGTGTCCGTCACCAAAGGAGTCGCGGGAGAGCTTTCCGACGACTCCTTTGCAGGCCTTCGCTTCTTCCTGCCCTCATACAAAGTCCCACTGCGCCTCCGACCAATTAATTTTGCAAACATCACAAGGCTCGGCTCGGGTGCATTCGCGCCCCCGACACCGAGCACAACAATTCTATAGGGAGTCCTATCTCCGGGTGCAGAGCGGAACTTCCCGCATTTACGCCCTTCGGTACCCGGGCATAGTCTCCGTGGGGTAGCGAGGCGAGGAGATTCCATCATTAATCAATAACACTTCAAAATATGAAAAGAGAGAAATGATTGTACTTACAATGAATTCTTTCATACACAAACACAACCATATACTCAAGAAAGCAGACGACGAGAAGCGGGCAGAGAGCGTCGAACACACACGTCCACTCGCTGTGAGGCCGAAAGCAAAAGTGATTTGTTTACCTCCCAGTCGCGCGCGCGCGCCTGTCGGACAAGCAGTTAACTACCGAACCCCTTGTTCGAAAGCTTACGACCTATCCAGCTGCCGCTAGTACCTTCCTATTGTAAAAGGACCGAAGGTTTGTATGCCGTGTCGGAACAAAGGATTTTTAGCTATCCGCCATCTACCATTGATGGTAGTGAGCATTCTATTCCTACTGAACTGATAATTTTTTCAATTGGCCTACTTTCCCAATAAGTATCTGGCACATACATGCAAGAGGTATATTTTTATTTCAGTAAAATTCTTTCAACTCTAGTGAAACAATAAGAGATGAATTAATCCCTACTCCTTATATGACAGGACATTTGAGTTTTAAAATTAAGGAGCCCTTTCTAATTTCAAGCTTTGGAAAATGAGTCCCTTGCACATTACAAGTGTATATAATGGGTGAAAAAATGATATATAATAAGAGGAGCTTAAAAACATATATACAATGAGGGAGCTTAAAAAACAAGACTTACGACATCAAACACTGACTAAAAAAATATATTTTTCTTACTTATATCGTGCACTTTTCGATTCATCAACTCTGCGACTATAATTGATGGCGCCTGAGCCATTGCAAGGTCATCCATAAGTTTTGATGTCAACGTAAAATTACTGTTTTTCTTGAGCTCTGAGCATGCCCGCACGATGTTTAATATCATCCGAAGGACTTGCTCTAGCAAAGAAATATCCCCAATGTCTATTGTTTTCAATATGGTCATATTGTCAGTACCTTCCATGATCTGCAACAAAAATATAAATATCTAAGATTTCTTAAAATATTTACCTCTCCATTATAAAGCTTTGACTACTGCTGGCCTGGAAATAAAAGCTACATAATGGTGATGCAAGGTTCATTTTAAAAATGTAAAACAAATTCAAATAACATCACAATTTATAAGAGATAATTCAGGCCAAAAGTAACAGTAAAATATGCAGTAGTCATAATGGATAATATGCATCATGAATTAGTTTCATGTTTCCCTGACTCATTTGCTTTTTTTACCTCTGTTGAGTAAGGCCAAGTAGTGATTGTTTGCCTGGGACTAAAATGTTATTTGTGAGCTGAATATAGATTGTAGTTAACAATATACTTGTAAAATATCATGAGTCAGTGAAATGGTGAAGAAATCCACAGTGGTGTATATGCAAATTTATATTTTAGAAATATATATAAAGAAGATTGTTTTCAATAACTAGCTCGATTCTCCTTCTCAATCTGCTGAGAAGGAGAATCAAGCAGGTTCTCAAAAGCTCTCTTCTGTATATATATTTCTAAAATATAAATTTGCATCTACACCACTGTGGATTTCTTCACTAAAAGTACTGATAAAGTAATTACTGAGCAGAATATAGCTCGTAATTAACAATACTGTATATGGAACAAAAACTCACCTGTTTCAAACATGTTTTGGATGGGCAATGCGAGAAAGTGAGTCAAGGCTTTGAAAACCTCCTGCATCAGAAGGCTGTTAGAGGATCCAGTTATTGCATTGCAAATGTGAAAGATGCCTCTTTCATTTACAATCTTTCTGCAGTGCTCACCACTGTAAGCTATTGATCTGAAAAGGAGAACTAGATTTAATGTAGTACGTTCAACCCTGCACACACAAAATTGTTTGCTAATTGTTAATTTTGCCTATATGATAATGATATTGTTATGATACAATAAAGTTTTATGCATACTTACCTGGCAGGTATATATATAGCTTATCCTCTTATCGCACTGGCAGAATTTCAAAACTCGGGGCAACCGCTAGTACACTGGTAGTTCAGGTGATCGCCACCCCGTTCCCGTGGCGCTGGTGCTCGGAATCATTCCCGTTTTCCTCAGATTTTCTCTGAACCCTGTCTCCTGAGGGGAGGAGGGTGGGAATTTAATTATATATACCTGCAGGTAAGTATGCATAAAACTTTATTGTATCATAACAATATCATTTTTATGCATGACACTTACCTGGCAGGTATATATATAGCTGATTGACACATTTGGAGGTGGGTCATAGACAGCAACATCGTCATAATTTAAAAATTAGCTAATTTTTAAAATTACTATTAGGTTCCTTACCTGCTAAGGTACCTGACTTCTTTCGTAGTCCTGCTTCTTAGCCTGCTAAAGCCTTAGTATCTCTCAACTAGGATGTGACCTGTTTGTTGAGAAAGCTAATAACAAGGGTCTGACAACTGGACATGACCAATTTGCTGACAGAGAACCCTAGCCCTCATTTACCACGGGCATTCATGCTAGGAAAGTTAGTCACCTGAACCACACACAATCACTATAACAAAATACTACACCATAAACTGAGCAGGCAATAACCTTCTCAGACAACCATAAAACACTATAACCTAATTAAAATAATAGCCTAGCATGTTAGTAGGTTATGGGGTGGAAACTCCTTTGCCCAGTACTGTACCTGAGGATACGTACGGGCCTAACGTTCGACAATTATCAAAAGTTGTCTTCACGTCTCTGAGGTAATGCGAAGCAAAGACCGAATTTGTCCTCCAAAACGTAGAGTCTATAATGTCCTTGAGGACTAAATTTTTTTTCTGAATGCCAAGGACGTAGCTACCGCTCCTCACTTCGTGAGCTTTAACCTTAATTAAGCAAACCGAAGCATTCTCCTGGCAAAGCAAATGTGCTTCCTTAATGACTTCTCTTACAAAAAAAGCCATAGCATTTTTAGACATGGGTCTAGTAGGATCTTTCACAGAACACCAGAGAGAACCTGAGGCCCCTCTAATGCTTTTTGTCCTTTCTACGTAGTAACGTAAGGCTCTTACTGGGCAAAGAACCCTTACCTGTTCTTGACCTACTAGATCAGCCAGTCCTGAAATCTCAAATGACCTTGGCCACGGATGTGAAGGATTCTCATTCTTGGCTAAGAATTCCTCCTAGAACGAAACAAACTGCTTGTTGTGCTCCATCCTACTTGTTGTCAATAGCTTGCAGCTCACTAAACCTTTTAGCTGTAGCTAAGGCTACCAAGAAAATAGTCTTCTTCGATAGCTCTCGTAAAGAAGCACTGTCCATAGGTTCAAACCTATCCGTTTCTAAGAATTTGAGTACGACATCAAGATTCCAAGAAGGAGCTCTGCAATGTCGATCCTTCTTCGTATTAAAAGATCTGAGAAGATCTCTAAGATCTACGTCATTGGACAGATCTAATCCTCTGTGCCTAAACACTGAAGATAACATACATTTGTAACCCTTAATGGTTTGATTTGCCAAACCCACTTCCTTCTTCAGATACAGAAGGAAATCTGCAATTTGGGTCACAGAGGTACTGGATGAAGAAATTCCGATTCTGCACCATTTACGGAAGTTCTCCCACTTTGACTGGTACTCTTTGATAGTTTTGAAGCTCTTCGTGCTCTCGCAACTGCCTTCACTGCTTCTCTAGAAAACCCCCTCGCTCTGACAAGTCTTTCGATAGTCTGAACGCAGTCAGACCCAGGCCGAGGGTGGGGAACCTGTCGAGGGTGTTTTTGTGGAACCCTGTCGAGTGGGTTGTTTTGAAGAATCTACTCGTCGTGGTAGACTTCTCGGAGAATCCACTGTCCATTCCAGTACCTCTGTGAACCACGTTTGGGCCGGCCAGTATGGAGCTATTAGAGTCAGCCTTGTTCCTTGACTTTCTCTGAATTTCTTCATTACCCTTCCTAAAATCTTGAACGGGGGAAATGCATACGCGTCTAGCCCCGTCCAATCTAGTAGGAAGGCATCTACTGCGACTGCAAGAGGGTCCGGAACTGGAGAACAGTAATTCGGTAACCTCTTCGTCGCTGCGGTAGCGAAAAGATCCACCACTGGGCTGCCCCAAAGCTTCCACAGCCTCTGGCATACTTGTTGATGCAAGACCCACTCCGTCGAAAGCACTTGTCCCTCCCTGCTCAACAGGTCCGCTCTGACATTCTTCTCCTTGAATGAACCTGGTGAGTCAGGGTGACGTTCTCTCTCTCTGACCACAGAAGAATCTCCTTCGCCAAGTTGCAAAGCGTAAACGAGTGGGTCCCTCCTTGTTTGCGTATGTATGCCAGAGCTGTGGTATTGTCCGCGTTGATCTGCACCACTTTGCCGCTGATCCACGGTCTGAACGCTTTCAGAGCCAAGAAAATCGCCATCAGTTCCTTCCTGTTTATGTGCCAAGCTTTCTCTTCTTCGTTCCAAAGGCCTGACTCCTCTCGAGGGCCCAGCGTCGCTCCCCAGCCTACGTCTGACGCGTCGGAAAATAATATCAGGTCTGGGTTCCTCTGCTGGAGTGACGTACCCTCTGCTAACCTTCCCGGGGCTAGCCACCACTTTAATTCCTCCTTTATCTTTAAAGGAATTGGAAACAGGAAGGAATCTGGTTGCGATCTTCTTGGCCAGACTTCGTTCAGAAAGAACTGTAAGGGCCTCATGTGAAGTCTCCCTAGGGAAATGAACCGCTCTAACGAAGAGAGTGTCCCCAGCAGGCTCATCCACTCTCTCGCCGAGCATTGGTCTTTCGATAGGAATTCTTGCACTTTCCGAAGGCCCATGGTCTGCCTTTCGGGGGACGGAAAAGCCCGAAAAGTCACTGAGGATATCAGAACTCCCCAAATAAACTAGTCCTGTGTGGGGATCAGATGTGACTTTTTCAGGTTCACCATCAGACCCAGCTGCTTTGTTAATTCCAATGTGAGGTCCGTGTCCTCCAGACATTGCTGCTTTCATTGTGCTCTTATGAGCCAATCGTCCAAGTAGAGAGAGACTCTGACTCCTAACAGATGAAGCCACTTCGCCACGTTCGCCATCATCCTTGTAAAGACTTGAAGGGCCGTTCAAAGCCCAAAAGCAAAGGGCTATGAATTGATATATCTTGTCCTGGATCACGAATCTCAAATATTTTTCTGGACCTTGGATGAATCGGAATATGGAAATACGCACCTGAAGGTCCAGCGTCACCATCCAGTTCCCCTGGACGTACGCTGCCAGCACTGAATCGTTCGTCTCCATCGTAAACTTGGTCTTTTCTACGAACAAGTTTAGCTGACTTACGTCCAGTACTGGCCTCCAACCTCCTGAAGACTTCAGTACCAGAAAAAGACGGTTGTAAAAACCTGGGGATTCGTGATCCAGAACAGGTTCTATGGCTCCCTTCTCTAACATACTGACAACCTGATGCCAAAGAGCCTCTCTCTTCTCTAAATCGATGTAATGAGCCCCTAGGGCTCTCGGAGCTGTAGCGAGAGGTGGTTTCTTTAGGAAGGGATCTTGTAGCCTTCCTTCGCTACACTTACAGACCAAGGATCCGCTCCTCTGCTTGCCAGACTTCCCAGAAGTCTAAAAGTCTGGCCCCAACACACGTCTGGAGGACTTCGAACTCATTGTTTGGTTGAGGTTTTCGAACCTCTTTTGGCAGGAACTCTTTTCCCTCTAAAGGCTGGTCGGGAAAAAGTCCTACACCGAAAGGGCTGCTGTGCTGTCCTTGTTTCCTTCGGTGTCTTCTTTACCACCTTTGAGGGCAAATACTTCCTTACTGAAGACGTCAGCAGGTCCTGTGTAGCCTTCTGTGTAAGGGAAAGCGCGATATCCTTAATGATGTCCGGTGGGAAAAGCTGTCCTGAAAGTGGGGAGAACATCAACTCCGACTTTTGCGCATTCGAAACTCCTTTAGCAGCGAAAGAGCACAAAAGCGATCTTTTCTTCAGCACACCTGCCGTAAAGAGTGAAGAAAGCTCATTAGCCCCATCCCTCAAGGCTTTGTCCATACAGGACATAATGCTTCTGGGTAAACCCAAATCAGAAGGTTCTTCAATCTCTAGAGTACGTGCCAAAGCCCCCAACGACCAATCGAGGAAATTAAAGACTTCAAAAGTCCGATAAATGCCCTTCAGCAAATGATCGAACTCTGATGAAGTCCACCACACCTTGGCTGCGTGTAGGGCATGCCTACGGGAACTATCCACGATATTAGAAAAGTCCCCCTGGGAGGAGGCAGGAACTCCCAGGCCAAGACTTTCCCCCGTAGCATACCACACACCAGACTTCGAAGCTAACTTGGCCGGTGGAAAAGCGAATGAAGTTTTCCCCCCTTCTCTCTTCTCCTTCAACCATTCATTTATGCGTTGAAGGGCTTTCTTAGCTGTGATCGACAGCGTCATTTTCAAGAAAGTAGATTTCTTGGGTGCTTTCGTCTTGGAGAATTGAGACAGCGGAGATAAGGGAGCAGAAGGTTGAAAATCTCCTTCAAACAACGAAAGAAGGCACTCAGTTAGCTTCTTGTAATCCGAGGAAGGAGCTTCCACATTCTTGTCCTCCTCCGAAAAATCCACTAAGTCTTCATCCTGAGAAGAAATATCCTGGAAATCCAAATGTTAAAAACAATCCATATCGGGTTCCTTTTCCAAAGCTTGCCTGGAAAGCGAATGCGAAACTGCCTCCTTATCAAGCACTTCCGCGTCTTGTCGGGAATAAGGCGGATCAGCGCGCTGCCGCCTGCGTCCTGCGTCCACTGCAACCACTGCGTCCACCATGCGTCCATCATTCTTCCTCTTGCGTCCTGCTTCCTGCAGCGTAGGAGAAACGTCCCTCATATAGGACACACTGCGTCCTGGATTACGAGATAATGCCGCCTGAGAAAGAGGAGGCAACGGTTTATCTTGCGTCCTCTTGGATGACTTAACTGAAAGAGAAGAGTCCTTACGTCTAACCGAAGGTTGTTCTGGTCTTTCCCAGGATTTAACAAGGACTGCTAATTTCTCCTGCATATCTCGTAACACTTCCTTAGTTTCCGCTTCCTGACGAAACTCCTGAGGAGGCGGCGAACGAGGACGCACTGGGCTGCTACGAATAGGAGAGCGATCCTGACGTCTACAAAGCGCAGATCTCTATTAGGAGAAAAACCGCCCATCTCACGGTTAGGACACGTCTAAAGGACGAAAAATCTTCTTCCTTTTGATAGGGATTGCGTCCTCATCTTCCGACGAAAAGACCTCAGGGCTACTCCAACCCTCCTGTTCGTAAACTCTTTCATCCTGGGAAGAAGTCGGCATGTACGATCTCTTGAGAGGACGCGATTCTTCCAAAAAATGGACAATTTGTCGAAAAATTGCATTTTCCTAACTATACAAACCTGAGGTCCTTTAACAATAGGAAGTAGCTAGCGGCAGGCTGGAACGGTCGTAAGCTTCGAACAAGGGGAGACAAAAGGTAGTTAACTGCTTGGGCGCGCGACTGGGAGGTAAACAAATCACTTTTGCTTTTGGCCCATGCAAAATACGCAGAGTGAGGGGTGGCATGAGGAGGGACTATATGTAAAGGACCTCAGGTTTGTATAGTTAGGAAAAATGCAATTTTCGACAAATTGTCATTTGTTCCGATACGTAATACAAAACCATCGGTCCTTTAACAACTAGGAAGACTCACTTCTTGGTGGGAGGAATCTGAGTCTTTTGATGAACAGACTGGGTGTTCGTCCATCCCTGGAATGCCTCCCTGGTCGTAAGAGCGAGGGAGGGATCCAAGCCTCTGTCCGATTGATCGGGGGGTGTGCACCGCAGGATCAATGGTCAGACCTCTGGGCCGAGTACTAAGAGAGAGGCAAGCGTATCTCTTCGTACCAGCAAGCAAGAACTTGTTCCTGTTTGCAAGAGGCAACATAAAGTATGGGTTGTCTCAAGCTGGCATCCACTTCCTCCCCCTTGTTGGAGGAAGTGGTGGATATACGCTCCTATCCCTAGTGAAAGGGATAGGATGGGGCTCTGTTGAGTAGCTCACCTGCATCTTGTCTTATCCAGCAGGGTGGACGACCGTGTCCCCCCTCTAACCACAGGTAGAGGGGAAAGAAAAAGATGGGAAGAGGAGCCAGTCACACTCTACATTCACTCATCCATCTATGGTCACACCAGGACTCGATGCTGTTCAGCCTGCGAGGGTCTGGGTTCGCTACACAACGTGTTGAGCAGCCACCCACGGGTCCCAAGGAAAAAGATCCAAGGACCTGTGGGCAATATCCCGAAGGTAGAAGGAAGGGCATGTGGTCTGGTTGACCAGACCCCTGCCTTCAGTACCTGCGCCACGGAGAAGTTCTTGCGGACAAGGCAGCATCTCCTTCGCATCGAGGCGGTGAAGTCCATTAGGGAGGGGATTGTGAACGACTCGAAACCAATCGTCAGGGACCGAAGGGTTCTGAGTCTTCGCTACGAAGTTCGGTACGAAATCGAGCGTCACGGATCCCCATCCCTGGATGCTTGACTTCGCAGGAGAAGTCATGCAGTTCCTCAGAGGAAAAGAAGGAAATAGTCGCATGACCTATCCCTCTTCTCTACTTCGGTGATGTCCAGTACCCATACTGGTCTGTCCGTGTGTCACGAAGTCTCTCGCATCCTCCTATCCCCATGCAGCGAAGTTCTCGGTAGTGGATAGGACACCGACACTCCATGGTGGGTGTCAATGGTATGGGTACTGTGACAAGCTATTAAAACGAAGTAACGATTGCTCTGTAACAACCGAACTAAGTCAACAGCGTAGTTCGTAACTGACTCGGGCGCTCTGACAGCTGCCGACTGACTGCGTTCGGTAGGAGGCAAGTTGTCAAACAAACTCAAAGCATCCGAGTAAGTCACGTGACCTTCGCCTTTAAAGGGTTATGCCGAGAGACCAAACAAATAATGTATTTGTTTGTCACCAATGCCGGACAGCGAGGTGATGATTCTCTTAAGGCATGTGCCCAACAGGCGAAAGTCAATTGCCTTCTAGAGACCGAGGTCCCTGAAGGTAAAACATCTCATGGTTGTTGAATCTCAGCTAAGGAGAAACAACACTATGTACCGTTGAAGACGAAGGTAGATATCGAATGCAGCCTACGTCTTCACAGATGAATCGAGAGAAGGATTCTCAAGATTCATAACCTGTGCTTACAATTGACTGAAAAACGCTAACCGCTATTTCATTGCTGTCCGTGCCGAGAAGTCGTAGTTGCAATGAAAGCGGGGCGTTCTTCAGTAATGAAAACACAGGGGAAAGCCGCCTGAAGAACTGCTTCTCATGGGCTGAACATTTGAGTAGAGCTGTCAGGTCGGAGAGTAGGCGATGTCTTCTAACAAATCTCGTAATTCGGTTGAACAATGAACAATTGTACACCTACAAATAAGAGATATTTTGAAGACAAACTCAGATGTCTGCAAAATCATTCGCATTATCGCAGTGCGATGCAGCGGGAGACTTGTACAGACTTCTGTTACCAGTGCGGTAAACAGAAAGATGAAAGAGTCCAAGAGATATCTCTGTTGAAAATTCTCGCAATGTCGAAGGCGATGGAATCTAGCGTCACAGCAGTAGATGGGTCCTTCATTATTGCGAGAATCCTCGTTAATCAGAGACCTAAGTCCATGATTGTTGGGCAGAGATACGGTTCGGTAGTCAATCAAAGCAGGGCAGAGAGAGACATACATGACCGTGAATCTCGGAGGCCCAGCTGATACTGAGCTGCTATCAGGCAGTTCAATACGCAGTAGTTGAGCCTGAGCTCTCGCTGACTCGTCATCCTGAGTTGCCAGGTAATCCATTATTCCACGAAGGAATGCGTTCGGCTAGAACTACCGAGCATAAAAGATATGCTCGAGCAATTATATTTAGGCGAACGAATTTCGGTAAATATAACAGTTTAAATGGTGTTGTCGTGACAAAACCATAAGTATATAAAATTGAAACTGAAAAACTCCTGGGAGGTTGCAGGCAACCCCGAGTTGCGAGTTCAATTAGAATACTTCTCTTATAAGTCGCAATCCAGTAGTTAACTAGGATATGCGCCTACCCCTCGGACAATTCAACTGCTTAGTAGAATCATGTCGCGAGGTTAATATACGTAGTATATTTTTAGGATTCTGAACAACGATCTCCATCCTAAATTCTTTCCTTCAAGAAAACAAAATAAGGATTGGAGATCGACCACCTTCGATCTCTATCAAAGAGAGTGAAGGAGAAGTCTTCCTCGAAGGAAAGCTTCAATGGTGAACAGAATACTAAGACGATAGTTCAAGCCAAACTGGATATTCCCGTCCGATCTTCTCTAGTCCAGGTTGGTCACTTACTGTGAGATAGTTTCTTCAGCAGCAGTCTTCTTCCAATGCTAGAAATTCCAGGAATTCGAGCATAGGCGAGGTTCCCGATTATCGTGTATATCGGGGATCTCGTCTCGCTCACTTTGGGACCGTGGTCTCGCGTAAGTGTTTGGAGATCGTAAAACTCGAACACTGAATGCGTTAGAAATTCCGTAGAATTCTAAGCAGTCTGCGAAACCCCCACCGAATTCGTCAAACGATATCGGCTGGTGGTCCTCTCGATTCCCGTTAGAAATCGAGAATGGGGCAGGATTCCTCCTCAACGACCGGGGCTTACGTCAGGTTAGGACCCGAAGGTCCCCCCACCCCGGTAGCGCCGTCACCGAACGGTGGGATCCTACAGAGAAATCTCTGTAGGATCCCTCTTTCCCTCGTAACCGTAAGGAGAGAGGGAATGGGGGAGGAATTGGATACTCGCTCGCCTTCCCAGTGGAACTAGCAGTTGGAGAAGAGTAGGAACAGCCATCGCCTTGCGGCGATGGCCTCTCAGAGTCTGGGAAAACGTATCGTCAGGAGAAAACGTTTTCCCGCGGAGGGTTACGAACTCTCACTGTAGGTAGGGTCTGCCGCCACTGGAACGTCGTCTGGGTGGGCTGATCGACACCTGACAGGAGAGAGCCGATACCGTCCTCCGACTCATTCCAGTCCTCGTCGAGGTCGAAACCTCTCAGGAGGACCGAAGGAGTATTCAAATACGGTGTCCGAAGACACGTAGAAACGCCGCTGTCGCAGTAGAGGAGGTGGAAGTAGCTTGATCGACCGGCCAGAACTGAGAGAGCCTTCTTGTCCGGAGACGAGAGACTCTGGTTCGAGACAGAATCGGCAAGTTCCGATCGCGGCAGACCCACCGTCGGTTTGGGTTCCCTCTCGGGCCCCAAAACGACTCGGGCAGAGACGTGGGCTCTGCTGGTGGGAGCGGCAATCCTTCCGCAAGGTCATTATGCTGACGAATCAGCTTAATGACTTCTGCAAATTCCTCTGTATCTCGGGAGTAACCGTGTCTTGCGGAGTAGGACCGTCCAGTCCCTCCAACAAGAACAGATCCCGAGATACTCCTCCTTCAGAAGGAGGAACAGCGGCAGACCCCTGACGGTCGCCTCCAGCTACTTGCGCGTATGTCCTGGTCGGTCCTGGAACTTGTGCCTGGTCCATACGGCGTCATAGCTGGGTCACGAGCGGCGCAACCTCTCGTGATCGCTCCTCGGTACCTCGCTCCTCCCGGTGGTATAGCCCGAGGAGGTTGAAGGTACGGGAGAGGCAGACCTGACGCTCCCTCGCTCGCTGGCAGGACCAGCGTGCGTGGAGGGCTGCTGCTGATCGTCAACCCGCGGTGACGGTCGAGCAGCAGCCTAGCCTTGCCGCTCGCCTGGGGCGATTGGCTCGGCTGAGAACGTCGAGACCGATCTCTAGCGTCAGGCGAGCTGCCGCTGGTCACCGTCTCCGCCCGCGGTCCCATCGGGAGCGGCGGACGGGTGATCTGCTAGGCTCTCTGTCGCGTCGAGACCGGCCAGCGTCCTCTCGGCGCGTCGAGCCGCTGGTACCAGCCGTGGCTGGTACCGGCGGCGCCGCGGGACTCCTTCCTCGCCTCAACCCGTGGCTGGTCAGCGACCGTCACGTCAAGCCCGAGCAGCCAGTTGATCGCTGCGAGAGCGTCCACTGGCCTGGCGAGAGTCGTGTGCACGACTCTCGCCAGTCTTCTGCTCCGCGCCGCTGTCTTGACGGCGAGCGAGCTCGGGCGTCAAAACTTTGGCTGGACGGTCTTCTTTGGAAGAGCGTCCACTCGGTGCTTCTCGCGAACGAGAAGCGGCCGAGACGGAACCTGGTTTAGCGGCAGAACCGCTAGCACCAGGTGAGGACGCACCAGCCGAGGCTGGTGCACCTCTGTGTCGACTTCTTCTTGCAGAAGAAGCGACGGGCCCCGTTCCCGAAGGAACAGGAGGACCAGCAGAAGAGCTCCCCAGCTCGCCTGAGCGAGCCGGGCCCTTAGAAGATCCCGAAGGAGTCTCTTAGGGGGGGAGGAGGCAAACCTTCTTCTTCTTCGGCTGTTCGGCCTTAGAAGTCGAAGGGGAAGGAGAGGCAGCAGACGACGAAGAAGACGACGACGACACCTCTCCTCTTCTTCTTCGCCAGGCTCCGCAGGACAGACGTCAGGTCTTCCATCCAGGAGGGAAGCCGGGGCAGTTGCCGAAGCAACAGGGCCCGACTGCACCTGTCCGGAAAGACCTGAGACTGTGACAGCACCACCAACAGCAGGAACAACAGGAACAGGTCCAGGAACAGCAGGAACGGCAGGAACATCCTGAAAGTGAATGAGCAGCCGGCACCTGATCTGAAAGGGAATGAGCGGCTGGGACAGCGACAGGTACGGCAGGCACGGCAGGTACCACAGGAGAGCCAGGCGTCCTGTCGGCAGCTACCGTCATCCTCGGCACTGGCGGCAGGTCCAGGGGGGTACTCTTTGGGCAGCGAAGTCCGGGGTCCGGCAATACAAAGAACCCAGGTGGCGGTGGCACCGTCCTCTTGGCACGGCAGGAATTGGTTTCTGAATTGCAGCCGTGGGTGTTACCGACATGACATGTGGTGTGTACACCAGGTGCGGTGGCATCTCATATGCTGGTGTCGAGATTGTGGTTGTTGTAGTGGTTACCGTACCATGAGTGACCACTGCCGACCCCGCCAACCGCTGAATCAACCCCTGTATGCTCGGCACTCCCTGCAGTCCCAGCGACTCCCACACCTGTCCCAGGTCGTCCTTCGCTGATGGCACACCTGCGGAAGCAACAGTCGGGTTAGTTAGAGGGGCTTCCTCGCGCCTGGGGGGAGAAGAACCCCACCCACCCGAGCGGACGGAAGACCCCGAGTACAACTGGACGTCCGTGTAGCGGGCGCCCTCCTCCACACATCGACAGATCGAGAGAGGAGAAGGACTCCGCTACCCCCCCACCCCCCCCCGCAGGGGAAGGCGCGAAACGTGGGGGCTGGCCGGGGGGCAGGAAAGAGGACGAAGTGTCCGTTACCAAGGAGTCACTGGACTTTCCGATGACTTCTTGGGCGGCCTAAGTCTCTTCCTGCCCTCGTATAGCACCCACTGCGCCTCGGACCAATGCATACACGTTACACAGGGCTCGTTGCGGGAGCACTCTCGCCCCCGACAACGAGTACAAACCTCTTGAGGATCTACATCTACATCCAAGGTCGTCTCCCACGGATGTAGCAACCTGCGGTAACATAGATAGATTAGTAAGAGGGGTTCCCCTCACGCACGGGGGGAAGACATGCTCCACCCCGAACGCAAGGAAGACCCCAAATACAAAATACAATGAAGAAGCTGAGCGGGGGGCAGGAAGGAAGACGAAGAATCGGATACCAAGGGATGTCGCGGGAGAGCTTTCCGACGACTTCCTGGCAGACCTTCGCTTCCCCCACCCCCACCCCCGCACAGCAGTGAAAAGTAATATGAAAATGAAACAGAATACTGCCCTTGCGATTCACTTCATAGAACTTAAAGGGGAAAAGATCAATTCCCGGGTAAGAACGGAAACTTGATCCAATAATATGATGCTATCATAAAATATATATGAAAATGAAACAGAATACTGCACTTGCGATTTCATTTTCACATAAAAAAATCGTAAGGATCAATTCCCGGGTAAGAACGAAAATTGATCCAAATTAAATTCCATGCAAATAAATAAATGAAAATGAAAAGAATATTGCAATTGCGAATCCACTTTCATTGCATTCTATTATACAAAATTAAAAGGCTCGTGCCGAGCGTCATCACTCTCGGTAACGAACGCACAGGGCAAAATATAATGAAAAGAGTACTTACATTTTTCAATTACACACTTTCGCCCAAATACATGACTCGGCGCGAGCGCGCCCGCCCTCGGCACCGAGACATAATTCAAGGGTGCAATTCATGAAAAGAGAGGAAATCGCCGCATCTACGGCGATAACTCCATGTTGGTTCATAATTAAGTAATGAAAATGAAACAGTGTACTTACAGTTTCATTTTTCAAGTCAAACAAACCATTAGTAGAAAACACAATATAAACAAAGCATACGACGATGAAGCGGGCAGAGAGCGATGACGAACACGTCCTTCACACCCGCGGCCGAAAGTAAAAGTGATTGTTTACCTCCCAGTGCGCGGCGCGCGACTGTCGGGACAAGCAGTTAACTACCGTTCTCCCCTTGTTCGAAGCTTACGACCGTTTCCAGCTGCCGCTAGCTACTTCCTATTGTTAAAGGACCGATGGTTTGTATTACGTATCGGAACAAACGTCTCTTCCTTCCTGAAGCCAAACTATCAGAAGAATACACGCACTTCCCAGTCACGCCTTTTCTCTGGCGTACTGCTGCAGCCTGAGACGTAACAACAGGACTGCCTGAAGGGACGACTGATCGTGAGTAAACCCCTCTCGTCCCTTCGACTTTCGACATGCCTTCTCCTTGGGTCTGGGAGCTTGACAGAGGTCTAGGTCTAGGAGCACAAGAGGGACGATCAGGCGCCCCCTCCACTACACTGTCACAAACATTAATCACTTCACTTTATCCGTTAATCGCTTGATCTGATCACCCATGGAAGCCAGGGCAGCGAAACACTTCACAATTTGCGGGTCAGTAGTGTCCTCCAGATACAGCAACGGGCGCAGGAGAAAACCTGGGGGGAAGGTGCTACTAAATCTACATTTGAATGAGCTGGAGAAGACACAGAAATAGAATCATTCAAAGGTTTACCCGAAGAACCAGATCTCTCACTTCTAGACACTGATCTTCTCACCCGATCTTTTTCCAGTCTTTCAACATACTTCACAAGAGTCTTCCACTCTTTCTCATTTAGACTCTCACATTCATTACACCTATTCTCCCACGTACATACAAACTCTCGACACTTCTTACATACAGTATGGGGATCCACCGATGATTTCGGCAGTCTCACTTTACACCCTTCTTTCACACAAACTCTAAACATACTCCCTGAATCAGACATACTAATGCAAGATCAATTGCGATTGCCAAGCTAACTTTCCGAATACGATACCAATATCCAAAACGTCAGTCAACGAGCAGGAAATTCTATCAGAGAACCAACAACGATGTTGCCGGTTCGGCTGGCAAGAGAAAATCTGAGGAAAACGAAAATGGTTCCGAGCACCAGCGCCACGGGAACGGGGTGGCGATCACCTGAACTACCAGTGTACTAGCGGTTGCCGCGAGTTTTGAAATTCTGCCAGTGCGACAAGAGGATAAGCTATATATATACCTGCCAGGTAAGTGTCATGCATAAAATTCACGTTCAACAACTTGAGCAACCCTACCTTCAATGCTTTTATACTTCGCGCGTAGGCAACCTCTACTTTGTGTTTTTGCTTGGATTAATATTTAATTCATGGTTTTCATCATCACATTACTGTATGAAGAAAAGACAAATGGCATGCATTGCCATCTTCAACATTAGTTACTGATAACTGTAACCTCTAGTTTGTGTTTTTGCCTGAGGTGGTACTTGTTACCCATGGTTTTTACCACATATTGTATGAAGAAATGACTAATGGCGTGTATTTCCATCTTTAACAATAGTTAGTACCGATACCTGTAAACTAGTTCCGAGAACACTTAAGTAATCTGGAAAACAGTTTTGCTAGGGAGGCAAAACTGTTCAATACCAATTGCTTAAGACCTAACTTTGACCACACAAGAAGCAGGGTAGTTTTCCATGACCTTTTTTGCAAACAAAGCATGCTGTGTTTACTAATAAATATGATATTGTTAAACTACAATAAAGTTTTGTACATACTTACCTAGCAGATATATCTTAGCTATAGTCTCCGACGTTTCCGACAGAATTTCAAAATCTCGCGGCACACGCGACAGGTAGGTCAGGTGGTCTACCTTACCCGCCGCTGGGTGGCGGGCGTATGAACCAATCTATCTCTCCAGCCAGATTTTTTTCCTTTCACCTGTCTCTGAGGGGAGGCTGGGTGGGCCAGGGTATAGACGTATATATCTGCCAGGTAAGTAATGTACAAAACTTTATTGTAGTTTAACAATATCATTTTTGTACATGAACTTCCCTGCCAGATATATAACTTAGCTGATTGGCACCCTTGGTGGAGGGTAAGAGACAGCTAAAGTAATAAGGAGAGATAAGAAACAACTGATGTTGTAGGATATAAATAACCTTGGTTCTTACCTGTTCAGGCAGAAGACTTCATTGATATTGTCTCTGAGTCTGCGTTGCCTGGAGAGCTACAGCTAGGACGTGACCTGATGCTGAAAGACTCTCGGATCTACCACTGGGATATATTGATCCTTTGTGTGGTAGAATCCAAGTCGGATCCTGTTAAAGGGAGTTCGTCCCTATCTTAACAGGTCCTAACCACTACTACTGCAAGGAGCCACACTCATCAGACCAACTAACCAAACTACTAAAGATTAGTATTACGACCTAAAGAGATGCCTTCATGCATCCTCTTTAAGGCAACCAACCAACAACAACAAATACAAGGGGAAAAAATTTATACTACTAAACAGGATGAGTTCCAGCTCCCTGCCACAGCACTGAATCTGCAGATACGTACGGGCCCAAGGCGAAGCCTTTTTTGTAAGTGATTCTCACATCACGTAAGTAGTGGTTCGCGAACACTGACTGACATCTCCAGAATGTTGTCTCCATCAGATTTCGCACGGACATATTCTTGTTGAAAGCAGAAGTTTTGCTATGGCGGTTGCTACTGGGCTCTTACTTCGTTCGTGTGCTTTCACTTTAAGAAGCCTAAGATGTTCTTCTCTGCAGGATCCGTGTTGCTTCTTTGATGAGGCTTCTCAAGAAGAAGGACAATGCGTTCTTCGACAATGGACGAGTAGGCTCTTTTACTGAACACCACAGGATCTCTCGGCTCGGTTTGGCTTTCAGTTGCTCTTTTCTTCTAAGGTAGTATTTCACCATTCTCACTGGGCAAAGATTGTTCTCTCGGGTTCTTCCTCCTACAAAGAAGATAACCCACGAATCTCGAAGTTCTTGGGGCCATGGACTTGATGGGTTCTCATTCTTTGCAAGAAAAACCAGGAAGGAAAGAGCAAATGAGAGTCCTCCTTAAAAACCACATTACCATCAATCGCCTGAAGCTCACTCACTCTTCTGGCGGAAGCTAGAGCCATCAAAAAACAGAGTCCGTCCTGGTAAGGCTCTTGAATGAGGCTGAAATTTAGGGGGTTCAAACCCTAGAGAACCCCCAAGGAATTGAAGGACTACATCCAAATTCCAGCTAGGGTTTTGGTCTTAGGAGACTGCATTTTCGTTGTATCAAAAGACCTAATAAGTCCTGTAGGTCCTTATCTTCGAAATGTTGAGGCCCCTGTGCCTGAAGACCTTCGCCAACATACTACGATAGCCTTTAATCGTCGAAACGACTAAGCCACATTCTTTTGTCTTAAGAATAAAAAGAAGTCTGCAATTTGATTCACAGAGGTACTGGAAGAGGAAACGTTCTTCCTCTTGCACCATCTTCTGAAGACATCCCACTTCGACTGGTACACTCGTAAGGTGGAAGACCTCCTCGCTCTAGCGATTGCCTTAGCAGCTGCTGACGAAAAGCCTTTCACTCTGACCAGTTTCTGGACAGTCTGAGGCCAGTCAGACTGAGAGCGGGGAGGTTTTTGTGGTACCTGTCGAAGTGGGGTTGTCTGAGTAGATCGCTCTTAGAGGAAGCGATCTTGGAAAATCCACTAGCCATTCCAGCACCTCTGTGAACCAATCTTGTGCTGCCAAAAGGGAGCTATCAAAGTCATCCTCGCGGAAATCTGACTCTGCGAACTTTTTTAAAGTCAACCCCAGAATCTTGAAGGGGGAAACGCGTATACATCGAGTCCTTTCCAATCGAGTAGGAGAGCGTCTATCCCTATTGCTCCTGGATCCGAGATGGGCGAGCAATACAGATCCAGTCTTTTGTTCTTTGAAGTTGCAAAACAGGTTCTAAGAGAGGCCTGCCCCAACAACTTCCAAAGGCTCTGGCAAACATCCTGGTGCAGAGTCCACTCTGTGGGAAGGACCTGATCTTTCCTGCTGAGGAGATCTGCCCTTACATTCCTTTCTCCCTGTACTAATCTGGTGAGAAGTTTATCCCCCTTTCTTCTGTCCACGGAAGAAGATCTCTTGCTGTTTCGTACAGAGAGAAGGAATGCGTCCCCTCCCTGTTTCCTGATGTATGCCAGAGCCGTGGTGTTGTCCGAGTTTATTTGCACAACTGCTCCTGTCACATCTGACTCGAACTCCTTCAGAGCAAGCCACACGGCTATTAGTTCTTTCCTGTTGATGTGCCAGGAAGACTGGTCCCCCACCCAGGTTCCTGACACCTCCTTGGTTCCCAGAGTCGCCCCCAACCTGTTTCCGACGCATCGGAGAACAACACCAGGCTGGGGTTCTGGGATTGAAGAGGCAGTCCCTGCGAGAACTTGTTGGGATCCGCCCACCATGCTAACTCCTTCTTGATTTGATGGGAAATTGACAGGGAAGAACTTCAAATCCTGAGAAGGACGACTCCAATTCCGATGAAGAAAGAATTGGAGCGGTCTCAGGTGCAACCTTCCTAGGGGGAACAAATTGCTCCAGTGAGGAGAGCGTCCCCCAGCAGACATCACTCCACTCCCTCACTGTGCATACTTCTTTCCCTAAGAAGGTTGTTACTTTTTCGAGTCCCCGGCTATCCTCTCCTGTGACGGAAAAGCCCGAAAACTCAGAGAGTTCATCTGGATCCCCAGATAAAACGCACTCTTGAGCGGGAATCAGACTTGACTTCTGCAGATTGACCAGAAGTCCTAAGGAAAAATAAGTCAAATCCAGGGTTTTTCTTCAAGTCCTTCAGACAACGATCTCTGGAATTGGCCCTTATAAGCCAATCGTCGAGATAGAGCGAAATCCTCACCCCTTCTAGGTGAAGCCATTGTGCCACATTCCTCATGATGGCCGTAAAGACTTGGGGGCCGTGGAGAGGCCAAAACACAGGGCCCTGAATTGGAAGATTCTTCCCCCATCATGAATCTTAGAAACTTCCTCGAGGAAGGATGGATTGGTACGTGGAAGTAAGCGTCCTGTAAGTCCAAGGACACCATCCAGTCCCCTGGACGGAGTGCTGCTAACACCGAGGCAGTGGTCTCCATCGTGAACTTCTTCTTTTCGACGAAGAAGTTCAGGGCGCTTACGTCCAACACCGGTCTCCATCCCCCTGAGGATTTCGGAAACTAAGAACAGGCGGTTGTAAAAGCCTGCCGAAAGATGATCTGCCACTAGTTCGATCGCCTCCTTTTCCAGCATCTGGTCTACCGCTAGTCGGAGGGCTTGATTCATGATGGGGTCCCTGTATCTGGCCGTCAACTCCCTCGGGTATTCGTCAAGGGAGGCCTCGAAGAGAACGGGATGAGATAGCCCTTCCTCAAAATTGACAGGGTCCAGGCATCTGCGTCTTTCTGGGCCCAGACTTCTGCAAACTGTAAAAGCCTGGCGCCTACAGTTGTCTGTCTGAAGGACTTGAGTCTTACTTGGGAGGTTTGATTGACTTCGTAAAAGTCCTCCCTCTTCTATTTGGTTTCCGACCTCTGAACGAAGAGGATCTAGAGGTAGAAGCCCCTCGAAAGGGTTCCTGAGAGGTCGGCTTGGAGCTTCTTGTCGTCTTAGTCTGGAAGGTAGGGCGCGGCTTCCTTGCAGACTGCGCTAGAAGGTCCTGCGTAGCTTTGGCAGAGAGAGCCTTCGAAATGTCTTGAACCAGGTGTTTAGAAACAGCTGCGTTAGAGAGAGGGGCAAAAAGCAAAGACGATCTCTGAGCATGTGAGACAGACTTTGTTGAAAAAAGAGCAAAATACTGATCTTTTCTTCAAGACCCCTGCTCCAAACAGTGAAGCTATTTCGCTGGCCCCATCCCTCACCGATTTATCCATACAGGATAAGACACAATTCAAATCCTCCGGAGAAAACGTGTCCGGTCCTTGAGTTTTTCTTGGCTAGGACTCCGAGGGACCAATCGAGAAGTTGAAAACTTCCAAGACTCTAATGCCTTTTAGAATGTGATCTATTTCATTCATTGGCCCACGTAGTTTTTTGGCCGAATTCAAAGCTGATCTTTCTAGTGGCGTCTACTAGTGCCGAAAAATCTGCGTCAGCTGAAGACGGAAGGCCCAGTCCCAAGGGTTCTCCTGTCTCATACCAAAATCCTGTCCGTCCTGAAAGCTTCGACGGAGGGAAGGCAAACATAGTTTTCCCCTTGCTTCTTCTTTAGTACGCATCCATGAACCGAAACTCTTGAGCGCTTTCTTCATAGAAGAGGTCGGTTTCATTCTCACACACGAGATCCTTTCGTTGCTTTCGCTGTGGAGAACAACGAGTGTGGAGAAGGAGGAGCAGTAGGGCTCAAAGACTCTCCGAACTCCTGAAGGAGAAGCTCTGTGAGCTTCTTGTACGAAGAAACTGTTGCCGATGTATTAGTTTCTTCCTCAGAGTCTTCCTGGTCTTCTTGAAGAGGAGAACGAGGATGAGGATCCTTATGAGATCCTTAGATGATTTCCTAGCTGGGGTACAGTGCGATGAAGGAGACAAACGTCTTGAAATGAGGAGAAGATTCCAAGTAGAGAGGCGTACAGGAGAACGACGAGTCGTAAAAGAAGGACGCTTATCCGAAAATTCTTGTCTAATCTCGCATTCCTTCCTAAACGCAGACAAACTCTTAACAGCAAAAGAGGAAGGACTCCTTTCCCTAGAAAGACCACGTCTATCCCTGGGAGGGAAACTACGAGAGGGAGAGCGGCTACTAAAATCCTGGCGCCAATCGTGAGGAGAGCGGCTACTAGGCGCCGCGCCGCCATCTGTCACAGGGCGTTCTTAGGGAATCCTGGCGCCCTACCAAGCGGCGAAACGTTGCTAAAATAGGGCGCCTATCAGGAGCAGGGCGCTTGAGAGGCTCTTGATGCTACGAAGCGGAGAGCGGCTGCTATGCTCCGAGCGCTTAAGCGGAACAGGGCGTTCGATGAGATCTTGGGTCCTTACCAAGGGGAGACGTCTGTAAGGCTCCGAGCGCCTAACAGAAGCGTTCTTGACTTCTAGCAGAGAGACCGATCAGGAGTAGGGAGTCTCGAGAACGAAGAGCGCCTACTAGGAGAACGAAGCAAACGAGGATCAAGGCGTCTTTCTCCAGGAGAACATCTACTAAAAGAAGGACGCTTACCAGGGCAGGGCTCCTACTAGACTCTTGATGTCTTACAGGGGGGAGGAGCGAACTCCATGCGATGAGCGCCTACCAGTCACGTTATCCGACGCCCGACGACAGTAGTCGGAAGGAGAAGTGCGCCTACTTTCAGAAGGGAATTCCCTAGGTTCTCTGAGAAGGCGAGGAGAAGAAGATAGAGACGGAGACGACGAAATAAGTCTTCTATGACCTGAGCGACTCTCTCTTCTTGCACGAACTCTAGAAGAAGGAGAAACAGAAGGGGCTGAGCGTCTACCCGAGGCAGGAATCCGATCTGGGGAAATATCTTCATAGTCCAAGGAGTGCCTATCCGACGAATGGCGTCTCGACACCGTCCGAGCGGGAGTGGTGTTCCTCTCGTGAAATGTTACGATGTATAGAAGTATCCTCAAAAGAAGGAGATCGCCGATTACAAGGAGAGCGCTCTTCCGACGAAACGCGTCTCGATCTCTTGATAGGGAGAGACAAATCCTTCCTTCTACGCGATCTCGATGCCAAGGAGTCCGCCAAGGCTGTGATCTGAGCTTGTAGGCCTGCTAGCACTCGAGAAGGAGAGTCCCCAGGATCTTCTTCCGAAGCAAGCTCAGCGCGAGGAGCGGGAGAAGGAGGGCGATCACTGGATCTCCTAGGCTTCTTTGCTTGCAAGGAAGCTACATCAGAAAAGTCTTCTGGGCTGGACGCTAACGTACTGAAGGGAGCCTCCGCAGCCCTCTTCAACGGGCGTGACGCCTCCTTAGAGCTCCAACCACGCTTCGGCGAAGGAGAAGAGGATAACGAAAAACACTGACGAAGAATATTCTTCTTCTTACGATCCAAGGCAGCCTGGGAGAGAACTTCAGGATCTGCCGAGGGGACGCCTGACCGGTGGGGGCTCTCCCTAGCCCTCCTGCGGCTTTCGACTTTCCTCCTCCACTGGAACTGGGAGTCTGGAAGAGGTCTAGGCCTGGAGGGCACTAAGGAGCCAGTCAGACGCACCCTCCACATCACTGGGTACACTGCACTTATCATCACTGACACTCTTACCTTGATCAGTACGAAGATTCTTGTCTTCCTTAGAACACAAGGAAGCTTTTGAGGCCGCCGCCTCCGAAGACGAACTCTACGGCTTCGGTGCGGGGAGCAGGAGCTGAGACCTGGGAGGAAGGTTCTAAAACTACATTAATGTTAGTTTCATTCTCACTCATTCTCGACCTGCTCGAACTCCTTGAAGAAGCTTTACGTACCCTATCCCTTTCAAGTTTCCTAATATAAGAAGAAAGAGCCTTATACATCTTCGTTCAAAAACCTCACACTCTTGACACGGGTTACTAAACGAACATTCATTCCCCCTACATTTAACACAGAAAGTGGTGAGGGTCAACCGCAGCTTTCGGTAACCTCACCTTACATCCATCGGTCAAACATACTCTAAACAAAACCGGAGTTTTGGAAACAGAATCAAAATCAGACATTCTACAGGAAATCCAGCGCAAAGTCAATAACTGTCCACAATACAGCGTATGCCAAGCCAAAATAGAGCGAATACGTCACCAAAATGTCCAAATCAATCTCCAGGCAAGCGAGAAATGAAGAATATATCGGAATGAAACGACAAACAGTTGTTATCGCTTCAGCGACAGAAAAAAATCTGGCTGGAGAGATAGATTGGTTCATACGCCCGCCACCCAGCGGCGGGTAAGGTAGACCACCTGACCTACCTGTCGCGTGTGCCGCGAGAAATTTGAAATTCTGTCGGAACGTCGGAGACTATAGCTAAGTATACAGGCGTCCCCGGCTTACGACGGTTCCGGCTTACGACGTTCCGAGTTACGACGCTTTTTCTTAAATATTCAATGGAAATTCCGTCCTGGGTTACGACGCTTGTTCCGAGGTTACGACGCTGACGCTTCCGACGCTCCGAGTTAACGACGCTTTTTAAAAACGCATGCTATGATAAAAATCCTTTATAGTTTAGCACAGTACTAATAAAAATATGTTTTTGGTTACATTACAAACAAAAATTTTGAGGTTTATGATGATTTTGACACTTTTTTTTTTTTCGTATTTTTTGAATTTTTTTACTGACGCCGCATATGGCGGAACTAGTTTGCGGGCGAATGAACTACACTAGCTTGGGATGCGCAGTTTAAAAACAGTCCAAAAGCGCAAATATAATGAAAAATCATTGCTTGTTTCCAGTACATAATTAAAAAAACTAAGTTTCTGGTTAGATTACAACACAAATGCCAAGGTTACGACGTTTTGTTATGCTTTTTAACGATACCTCATATGCAGAACTAGTTTTTGAGCGGAGGTGGCATAAATTAATTAACGCTATTAAACTGTATGGTAAATTGACCGAACAACGACCTCGGACGGTCGAGGACGCCAAGCGTAACAATACGAAAGGACGCCACTTCAATCGCGTGCCTGCCTGCATTCCACT
Source organism: Macrobrachium nipponense (assembly GCF_015104395.2). Classification (NCBI taxonomy): domain Eukaryota; kingdom Metazoa; phylum Arthropoda; class Malacostraca; order Decapoda; family Palaemonidae; genus Macrobrachium; species Macrobrachium nipponense. The sequence continues at coordinate 7,470,688 of NC_061110.1, read as the reverse complement.
AGGTTGTGTGCTGAGACGTTGCTGAAATTCCTTGCCATTTTCGCTAATTTACAATGGCTCCTAAACGCCAAAGTACTTCCTCCGATGATAGTTCATCCCAAGCCCAAGAGGAAGGTCATCACGATGGAGGTCAAATATGACGTGATAAAGCGTTCGGAGAAGGGAGAAACTAACACCGAAATAGGCCGTTCTTTAGGCTTGAGCAGGACCACGGTGGTAACCATTGTGAAGGATAAGGAACGTATTCTGAAGCACGTTAAGGATGCTGCACCGATGAAGTCAACGGTGATAAACGAGAAGCAACGTAGCCAGAGCATTGTTGAAATGGAGAAATTGCTCATGATCTGGCGGAGGACCAGAACCAGCGACGTGTTCCGGTGAGCTTAAGTGTGATCCAGGAGAAGGCTAGAGCGCTGCATGAGGCAGTAGTGAAAAATGTTTGGCGAAGGCAGTGCTGGTGGTGAATTTTCCGCGAGTAGAGGTTGGTTTAACCGTTTTAAGGCTCGTGCAAATTTGCATAATGTGAAGCTGCAAGGTGAAGCTGCTAGTGCTGATAGCGAAGCAGCAGAAAGTTTTCCAGGTGGTTTGGCTGAGATAATTAAGGATGGTGGTTACACGGCTGACCAAGTCTTTAATGTGGATGAGACTGGATTATTTTGGAAAAGAAATGCCAAATCGAACGTACCTTTCCAAGGAGGAGAAGTCAGCACCTGGCCATAAAGCTGGAAAGGAGCGACTGACTTTGCTGTTTGGGCCAATGCAAGTGGTGATTGAAAACTGAAGCCCTTGCTGTGTATTTGGCCGAGAATCCCAGGGCTTTCAAGGGCATTTTCAAGAGTCAACTCCCTGTGATTTGGAAATCTAACAAGAAGGCGTGGGTTACCTTAATGGTCTTCGAAGATTGGTTCAATGACCATTTCGTGCCAGCAGTGGAGCGGTATTTGACTTCGAAGGGTCTGCCTTTTAAGGCCCTCTTAGTCCTGGACAATGCCCCTGGTCAACCCTTCAAATTTGAGCGACATGGCATCCTAATGTGAAGGGTGGTGTACCTCCCACCCAATACCACATCGCTGATACAGCCAATGGACCAGGGAGTAATAGCAAATTTCAAGGCTTACTACCTTAGAAGGACCATACGTGTTGCTTTGAGGGCCATAGAAGCTAACAAGGAGTTGACACTGAAGCAATTCTGGAAGGGCTACAACATTGCAGATGCAGTGAAGAACATTGCAATTTGTGCTTGGGACGAGGTGAAGACGACCACTTTAGAATGGGCCTGGAGGAAACTGTGTCCACAGTTTGTGCACAGTTTTGAAGGCTTTGACCAGGCAGAAGACGTCGAGACTGTGACGAGGAAGATCGTAGGGCTAAGCAAGAGGCTGCAACTAGATCTTGAACCTGATGATGTAACAGAGCTGCTGGCTTCCCATGGAGAGGAATTGTCTGCAGAGGACTTACTAGAACTTGAACAACAAATGATTGAGGAAGAGGAAGGCGTCACCAGAGCCAAAACCCAGGTCATTAACTGTGAAAGGCTTGTCAGAGGGTTTTTACTCATCTGGAGAGAGCCTGGCTTCTTTTGAGGCAGAAGACCCTAACGTTTCTAGGTTTTGACAAAATCAAGAGAGGAATCATGGATTTGGTGACTTTCTACAAGGAGACCTGAAGGAGAGCAGACGAAGAGAAGTGTGCAGTCCAGGCTTGACACTTTCTTTCACAAGTCTCCAGTACCACCACCTCCCACTCCTAGTCCTGGTAAGGAATTCTGAACTGTTTTACTAATTTATGTGTTTACATAGTGTACATATTAAAATGTGTTAATTTTTTAATGTAACAACTACTAAATGTAAGAGTATAAATTGTAAACTTCATTAATTTTCATCATTTGTAATTTTATTGCAGAGTAGTGACAGTTTCCAGATCCCCCTGTACTACCTGTGACAGTTCCAGATCTCCCTGTACTACCTGTGACAGTTCCAGATCCCCCTCCCGTACCTACCGGACAGTCCAGATCGTACCGACCCTCGACCCCCGCCCGCCCACCTCGACGTGTACAACCAGGTAAGCAATTTCATTTTTCTCATTTTCATGTTGGAAATTGTTTACACCCTACATACATTCGTACACTAACTTACATAGTGGTACAATGTGTTTGATGTTGCATAACCTTATTATTATTTTTTTTTTTCCATTCAGACCCCTTTGATAGTGACAGTGGACCCAGATGACCCTGAGCCTTCCATGGTTTTGATGCCTCGCCCTATACATCAGGTAAGGAATCCTTAACAAATTGTATAAAATGTTTTATAAATTGCTAATAGAAATTTTATTAAAAAGTGTACATATGCTACAATTACATACATCCACCTTATAATATTTATTATGTACCCTATCATTCTTTCCAGATGTAGATGTTCCCTCATCAGTTGATACAAGTATCACCTCCCCAGCCCAAATCAGTTGATACGAGTAGTATCACCTCTCCCATTCCTTCAGGTAAAAGAATTCTTCATTTTTTATATTAACCCATAACGTATTACACACTACATATGTCAAACAGTAATAACATGTGCAGTAGTTTACAGTAGTAGTAACTATCATTTTATATATTTTTTATCATTCCAGACTCCCAAGCACCTGCCCATCCCCTCCATAGCCCAGCCACCCACTCTCATGTACCATATGACCATCCCAGTAAGCAAGCCAACCACTAGAATTTGGTAAGGACAGTTTTTTTTATTAATGTTTTAATATTACATATGTAATAACCATGTATGTATGTAAACATACATACTATAATCATATGTACTACTATTACATTATCATTCCAGACTGGCATGCAACCTGTGACTTACATAAACCAGACCTCTACATAGCCTACATGTCTTCATTTTGCTGGAGGTAAGGAATTCTCAGTTGTGTTTAATGTTTGCATAACGTACAATAAATTTTTGTACACCCTAAGTGTTACATACTGTCCTTTAATATTAATTCTTCATTCCAGACTGCCCATCATCCTAGCCTGTTATCTGTGATAAAGCACACTGAAGTTAGGTTTGGAATGCATCCTTATCATGAATGCTCTACACCACCTCCATCTCCCACAACCTAGGTAACAGCTTTGAGACTCACTAAAAGTTGGTAAGTTATGTAAGGAATTTCTAAATTAAGTTTTATACTACATGTTATATGTGATATTAAACCACTGTATGGTGCATATTACTGTATGTACTTACTAGGCATAGAGTACTTACTGACATACTAATTATTTTGTGTACATTCCAGAACCCCTGAATGATGTAGGCTATGGGGCCGCCACATAAGAACTTTGTCCATCCAGGGTTACATTGAAAGACAACTTTAAACTAAAGGTAAGGAATTAATTAACATACATTAACTCTTTTAGTACTCTTGATATATCTACAGTAATTAACATATGCATTCACAACTTTCTGTAGTGTATATTTTGTACACTAATTTTGTTACTTTTCCTTCCAGAACCAACATTTTTCACACAACTCCAGGTTGTTACTACAAGTGTCATCAAGGGATAACTACTACAAGTAGAAGCACCATTTTTGGATGGAAAAAACCCTTCAGGAAAGTATACGTATACACATGTAACATGTAGTGTAACAGTAATGGAACAGTAAGGTTTTTACATACAGTAGGTACATATTACATACGTACATACTTTTTTTTACAGGAACCTTTCAACCAAGTTTTGATTATGTACATATGTACATGTTATAAACCACTGTACGTATGGTTACTGTATGTAACTTACTAAACATACATAACATGACTTAACTTTGATATTTTGTTTTTTGGTACATTCCAGAAAACCAGGACCCCCTCCATGATGCAGGCTATGGGGCCACATAAAACTTTGTCCAGGGTTACTACATAACATAGAACGACAACTGTAAACTATGTACTACTGTACTAAAGGTAAGGAATTATACATAGTACATATAGTAAACATACATTAAGTGACCAAGATCTCTCACATGGGATAAGTGATCAAGGTCCCTCATGGAATTACATACATACTGTACACTCCCTGCTGAACAGGGGGTGTGTTAGAACCAATCATTTACAATATTAAACCACTGTATGGTGCATATTACTGTATGTAACTTACTATTGCATAGAGTACTTACTGACAAAATTATCTTTTGTACATTCCAGAAACCCCCTGAATGATGAGGTAGGCTATGGGGCCACATAAGACTTTGTCCATCCAGGGTTACATTGAACGAGAACTTTAAACTAAAGGTAAGGAATTAATTAACATACATTAACTAAGTTTTATACATGTTATATATGTGATATTAAACCACTGTATGGTGCATATTACTGTATGTAACTTACTATGCATAGAGTACTTACTGACAAAATTATCTTTTGTACATTCCAGAACCCCCTGAATGATGTAGGCTATGGGGCCACATAAGACTTTGTCCATCCAGGGTTACATTGAACGAGAACTTTAAACTAAAGGTAAGGAATTAATTAACATACATTAACTAAGTTTTATACATGTATATGTGATATTAAACCATGTATGGTGCATATTACTGTATGTAACTTACTATGCATAGAGTACTTACTGATACTTAATATGGTACATCAGACTGATGATGTATGGCTATGTGCCATAAGGCTGAATTGATGTAGGCCCCCTATGGGGCCACATAAGACTTTGTCCATCCAGGGTTACATTGAAAGACAACTTTAAACTAAAGGTAAGGAATTAATTCACATACATTAACTTTTTTACTCTTGATATAACTCAAAGTAAGGAATTAATTAACATACATTAACTCTTTTACTCTTGATATCTATAATTTACATATTGTATTCAGGACTTTGTGTAGTATTTTGTACTAATTGTGTTATACTTTTACCTTCCAGAGCTACCAGACTGGGATTTTAGTGTATCAAGGATCTAACAAAGTGTGCAATGCATGTGTATACGTATACAGTGACAGTGTTAGTGTATACCCTAAGGATTAAGTGTAGTGTACATTGTGTTTGTTTTTAGTGTCACAAGAGTTTTAATAAAGAATTATACCTTCAAGAACCATCCTTTGCCATTGGAATAACCACACTACACATCATGCAATCTACTTGCATGTCACACAGGTAAGGTCTCTAACTTTTTCTTAGTTTAAGGCATATTTCCAAGTGTCGTTCCGGCTTACGACGATTTTCGGCTTACGACGCGCCTCAAGAACGGAACCCCCGTCGTAACCCGGGGACTGCCTGTATATCTGGCAGGGAAGTTCATGTACAAAAACATTATTTTAACCAACAAACACAATACAAACCTTAGTGCTCTTATGGAAGCACACTTGGTTTCATCATCTTTACAGGTCTGCAATAGGGTAATGATAAGTTCAGTGCATCCAAGCTTGACAAAACCATCACAACTGACTTTATGCTGTGACTGGTTACCTATAGTCCGAACAATCCTGTACTGCAAGGACTCGGACTTTGTGCCTTTCAGAACATTGTAAAGGTGAAGCACACCATTGTTATCGTTTATCTGAAAACAAAAAGAACAGATTAATAACTTAGTATAAAACACAAAAGAATATGCCTACAAGAAATATCTACATACATCCTTTCTTATATTTCTAAGAAATGTAACCAGCGATGGTAGATTTCAATAAATTCAAAGTAACCCAACAGAATGTGAACTAACCTAAATATCCGACTTCAAGTTTAAAGGGTAAGGTGATTGGTCACTTACAAATTGCAATATTTGGCTTCCACAAACACTTATGACATATGAAACTGAAACAAAACTTTATATGTGCACACTTTAATGATAGTTATCATAACACCTGGTACGTTTAGCAGTTAAAAGGGTTCCTCTTCTTAAACACAATGGTGATTGCACCAGGTAACATCTTCCTTCACAAGGGGAAAGTATTGTATATTGCTTCTCAGAAAAATAGACATGATAGATGATGAGCAGTATTGAAGATCTCTCTTACTTAAATTTGATACTTTTGACAAATACTTTCATAATGACATTAACCATTTGCTCCTGGCTTAGTAGATCTGTGAAATAATTCACATCTTACCTCAACTCTAAATAGACGAGTCAGTACATACAATGCTGAGAATACTTAAGGTTCCATTAAGTATTTCTTCATTTGGACGCTGAACCAACTTTAAACACTGCTTAGCAATGCCAAAATTACTGCAAAGAAAAAAAACATCATGAACCAGAAAGCTCTTGTAGTTCTTTAATTATAAATAATATGACAATTTGTCCAAAATTGCATTTTTCCTAACTATACAAACCTGAGGTCCTTTTACAATAGGAAGGTTACTAGCGGCAGCTGGATAGGTCGTAAGCTTTCGAACAAGGGGTTCGGTAGTTAACTGCTTGTCCGACAGGCGCGCGCGCGCGACTGGGAGGTAAACAAATCACTTTTGCTTTGGCCCAAGCAAACTGCAGAGTGTGGCATGAGGTGGGGCTATGTGTAAAAGGACCTCAGGTTTGTATAGTTAGGAAAAATGACAATTTGTCCAAAATTGCATTTTTCCTAACTATACAAACCTGAGGTCCTTTTACAATAGGAAGGTACTAGCGGCAGCTGGATAGGTCGTAAGCTTTCGAACAAGGGGTTCGGTAGTTAACTGCTTGTCCGACAGGCGCGCGCGCGCGACTGGGAGGTAAACAAATCACTTTTGCTTTTGGCCCAAGCAAAAACTGCAGAGTGAGGGGTGGCATGAGGTGGGGCTATGTGTAAAAGGACCTCAGGTTTGTATAGTTAGGAAAAATGCAATTTTGGACAAAATTGTCATTTGTTCCGACACGGCATACAAACCTTCGGTCCTTTTACAATAGGAAGACTCACTTCTTGGTGGGAGGAATCTGAGTCTTTTGTGAAACAGACTGGTGTTCGCCCAACCTTGGAAGCCTCCCTGTCGTTAAGAGCGAGGGAGGGATCCAAGCCTCTGTCCGATTGATCGGGGTGTGCACCGCAGGATCAATGGTCAGACCTCTGGACCGAGTACTAAGAGAGAGGCAAGCGTATCTCTTCGTACCAGCAATGTAAGAACTTGTTCCTGTACAGGAGCAAAGTTAAAGTCATGGTTTTGTTTTGACTCTTGTAGGTGGCATCCAATTCCCCCCCTTGTAGAAGGAAGTGGTGGATATTCTGCTCCCATCCCTCGTGAAAGGGATAGGATGGGGCTCTGTCATATAGCTCACCGGCATCTCGTCCTTATCCAGCAGGGTGAGGACCGTATCCCTACTACCCACAGGTAGAGGGGAAGAAAAAGATAGAAAGAGAAGCCAGTCACTTTCTCATCACTATCTATTCATACAGTCACCACCCAGGACTCGATGCTGTTCAGCCTGCTAGGGTCTGGGTTAGCTAGACGACGTGTTGAGCAGCCACCACGGGTCCTAAGGAAAACCGATCCAAGGACCTATGGGCAATATCCAAGTAGGTATAAGGAAGTTGCCGGTGGTCTGGTTGTACCAGACCCCTGCCTTCCATACCTGCGCCACGGAGAAGTTTCTTGACGAAACGCCAACGAGGGGCCAATACTTCTAACTTCGTGAGTTCTCGGACGGGACGTACGGATGTCGTCACTACCATCAGCCTCATACGCCCTCCTGAAGACTCACGCAGCCAGGACGAAAGAGTGTTCTTGATACTTCTTTCTTGTTGACCCCGTTGCTAACGAAGAGGCGTCGACACTCAGGCCCGAGGTGTCGAGTTCTCTTCAGATAGCGCCGTAGCGTCCTCCCAGGACAAAGCAGCATCTCATCCACATCATTATCTGCATGACGCTCCCGTACTCTCTCCGCCGATGCCAGGTCCAGCAAGACGAGGGTCATTCGAGTTCCCTGGGTGGTTGGCAAGACCGTTTGGAGCTGTCTACTAAGCAAGGAGATCTCGAACGAGTTCGAGATGTCCAATCCCGTCAGTTTCAGGAGGAGCGACAAGGCGGCTCTGTATCCTTTGACTGTGGGAACTTAGAGGAGCTTCCTCGGCGAAGAAAAAACGAGGAAATCCGCTACCTGCTGAAGAGTGGCTCTGAGAAGAGATAGGACCCGTCTACGACACCAACCACCGAAGACGGCCGACTTCACCTGTGACACAGCTGCAGAGGACTGACGGACGTTTCCAGCCATCTCTGTGCTGCGCTACGAAAAAAAGCTTCTCGTTCGCAAGAGAAGGTGGATAACAGCCAGCCGTGAAGACGTAGGGACTGGACTGCTCGGTGGTACCGCTCGACGTGTGGCTGGCCGAGAAGGTTGTGCCAATGGGGAATCTCTCTCGGTTCTCTTGCGAGAAGAGCCAGCAGGTCCGGATACCAAATGGCCTGTGGCCATTTGGAAGCCATCAGGATCATCCTGAGATTCGGGATGACCAGTGCTCGACCTGATCACCTTGCGAATCAGGCTGAACGGGGGGGAAAGGCATAGGCGAAGAGGTTGTCCCACGGGTGTTGAAGAGCGTCCTCTGCAGCTGCCCATGGATCCGGCACGGCCGAGAAGAACACCTGGAGCTTCCTGATGTGCCGGATGGCGAACAGATCCTCGACTGGTCGCCCCCACAGGTCGAAGAGCCTTTCCGCCACGTCCTGGTGTAGAGACCATTCGGTCCTTATCACCTGATCCCGACGGCTGAGCGTGTCTGCTACTACATTCCTTCCCTGGAATGTAGCGTGCCGACAGCTCTATTGAGTGTGCCTCGGCCCACTCGTGCACCTGCCGAGTCAACTGATACAACGGGGAGAGACACTAGGCCCCCCCTGTTTGTTGACGTAAGCACCACCGTGGTGTTGTCGTACATCAACACCACTGAGTGTCCCATCAAGCGGTCCTGGAACTCTTGGAGAGCAAGGAACGCTGCCTTTAGTTCCAGTACATTGATGTGAAGGTGCTTGTCGTTCTCGTACCACACTCCTGAAGTCCGCAACTCTTCCAGGTGTGCTCCCCATCCCCTCGGTCGATGCGTCTGAGAGCAGCTGCATGTCCGGGGGGAGAGTGCGCGGAGGCACTCCTCTTAAGGGGTTCCTGTCGTCCAGTCACCTGGCTAGGTCCTGCCTCACCTCCTGTGTCAGTGACCATGGAAGGCTTGGGGGATCCGTCGCCTGTGACCAACTCTCCTTTGGTCTCCCTGAAGAGACCGCAGGTGAAGAACGCCCGTTAGGGACTGGCTTCCCGAGTGACGACAGGTGTCCGATCACGACTTGCCATTGCTGAGCTACCTGTTCTGCCGAGACAGGAACTGGTTGGCTGCCTCCCTGAATCTGCTACCGTGTCGATCAGCATACCCAGGTACTTCATCCTCTGCTTGTGCTCGAGATCGGACTTTTCGAAGTTCAGAACGATCCCCAGATCGCGACAGAACTCGAGCAGTCGATCCCTGTCCTGTAGCAACTGCGAGCGGTAGCTCGCCAGGACTAACCAATCGTCGAGATACCCCATCAGACATATCCCGTGCGAATGGCCCCAAGCAGACACCAGAGTGAACACTTGCGTGAACACCTGTGGGCGGTTGAGAGACCGAAGCAACGTGGCCTGAGCTGGTACACCGTCCCGTCGAGGGATGAAGCGGAAGGTACTTTCCGAAGGACTGATGAATGGGTATTTGTAGATACGCATCCTTCAAGTCCACTGAAAGCATGAAATCGTTCTCCCTGATAGCGTCGAGCACTGAGCGTGCCGTCTCCATCGTGAACCGGGTGGGGGGCTGGCGAACCAACCGGTTCGGGGGAGAGAGATCTATCACTGGGCGCCAGCCTGTCGTAGACTTTTCCACCAGGAAGAGTCGGCTGTAACGCCCGGTGACTGATCCGTACCGATTTCTACAGTTCTCTTGCTCAGCATGGTCTTGATCTCCTGTCTCAATGCACGTCCTTCGATGCCCCTGGAACGTACGCCTGCTGATGGACCGGGTCCCAATCGGCTGGCCAGGCACCACCCCACTTCCGGCAGCAGGTGTGGGGGAATGCCGTCCTTCCACTGTGAAACGTCGTCTGGTTGGGGCTGATCGAGACCTGACAGGAGAGAGCCGATACCGCTCCGGACTCATTCCAGTCCTCGTCGAGGTCGAAACCTCAGGAGGACCGAAGGGATATATAAATACGATGTCCGAAGACACGTAGAAACGCCTCTGTCGCAGTAGAGGAGGTGAAGGAGCTTGTTCGACCGTCCAGAACCGAGAGAGCCTTCTTGTCCGGAGACGAGAGACTACTGGCTCAAACAGTCGGCAAGCTCCGATCGCGGCAGACCCACCGTCGATTTGGATTCCCTCTCGGGCCCCAAAACGACTCGAGCCGAGACGTGGCTCTGCTGGTGGGAGCGGCGATCCTTCCGAGTCATTGTGCTGACGAATCAGCGCCGTAACCTCGGCAAAGTTCCTTCGGATCTCGGAAGTCACAGCATCTTGCAGAGTGGGACCGTTAAGCCCTTCGAAACAAGAGCATATTCCGAGAAACCTTCCTCCTAAGAAGGGGGAACAGCGACAGCCCTCTCGGTCTTCCCCATCCACTTGCGAATACGTCCTGGAACCGGTCCAAGAACCGTGCCTGGCACGTAGGGCGTCGTGGTGGGATCATGAGGGGCGCACCCCTCACGATCACTCCTCAATAACCTCGCTCCTCCCGGTGTAACCCGAGGAGGTTGAAGGTACGGGAGAGGCAGGACCATGACGCTCCCTCGTCGCTCGCTGGCAGAAACCAGCAGGCTTGGAGGGCTGCAGGGCGATCGTCAACCCGCGGTGACGATCGAGCTGCAGGCCTGGTCGAACCGTCTCGCTGGGTGGAGAACGGCTGGACTTGAGCAGCAGGGCCGGCCCCGATCTCGAGTGTCAGAAGAGCTGTGCTGGTTGCCGTACCCGATCGCTCTCTTGTCGAGAGCGACGGTCAGGCGACCTGCAGGCTCCACTGTCGCAGTGAGACCGGTGCTTGTCCTCACAGGCACGTCACGTCGCTGGTTCCAGCCGTGGCTGGCACCGGCGAACGGGAGGACCTCTTCCCAGCCTCAGCCCGTGGTCGGTCGTGGACCGTCACGTCCCCGGGTAGCCAGCTGTTCACCGCGAGAGTGAGAGCTGGTCTGGTGAGAGTCGCATGAGCGGCTGTCACCAGTCTTCCGCCCCGTGCCGTGAACCTGACGCTGAGCGGACTCAGAGGTCTGGTTCCTGGCTGCACGGTCGCTGGTAGGCGACCGTACACTCGGTACCATCCCGCGAACGAGAGCCGAGACGGACCCCTGATGCAGTGGCAGAACCACTGACACCAGGCGAGGAGTACCGGTGTTAGCCGGTACCCCTCTGGTCCCCGTAGTCTTCTTCCTTGCGGAAGAAGAGACGGGCCCCGCTCCCGAAGGAGGCAGGAGGACCAGCGGAAGGAACCCTCCCGTCCCACCGAGGTGAGACGGGTCCCGAGAAGCTCCCGAGGAAGCTTCTTAGGAGGGAGGAGGCGACCTTCTTCTTCCTCGGCTGTAAAGCCTTAGAAGTCGAAGGGGAAGAGGCGGCGGCCGACGACGATGAAGAAGATGAAGACGACGACCACGACACCTTCCTCCTCTTCTTGCGTCAGCTTCCTCAGGACAGACGTAAGATCTGCTATCCAGGGCGGAGCCGGGGCTGCTGTAGCCGAAGCCACAGGGCCCGGACGCACCTGTACAGACAGACCAAAGTCTGGGGTAGTACCACCACGAACAGGGACGACATCAGCAGGTATGGGCATCTCAGGAACAGCAGGCACGGCCAGCACATCCATCGGTAGGGACAGCCAGCGCAGCAACGGCAGGAACAGCCAGCGCAGCAACGGCAGGGACAGCCAGCGCAGCAACTGCATGGACAGTCAGCCCAGAATCGGCAGGTACGGCAGGCAGCACCGGAAACACAGGAAGTGGAGCAGCAGCCAGCAACATCCTGGTACCGGCGGCAGGTCCAGGGGCGAGTTCTAGGGCAGCGGAAGTGTGGTCGCTGCAGCGCGGAACCACGAGCGGCGGCGGCACGCCCCCCTCTCGGTACGGCGAACGGCACTTCACAGCGGCTGTAGGCAAGACTGTTACCACGTGAGGCGAGTACACCAGGTGAGGAGGGACGTCGTCACCTGGTTGCGTGGTCACCACTCCATGGGTGACCGCAGTAGGCCCAGACATAGAACCGCAGCCCCTGGACACCAGCACGCTCTGCAATTGGAAGGCCGCCCATACCTCACCAAGGTCCACCCTCGTAGCAGTAGCACCTGCGGAAATAATAGTAGTAGCGATTAATGGGGGGGGAAATCCCCTCGTGCGGGGGTTGATCCCTCCCGAACGAGTGGAAGACCCCTAATACAATTGTACATCGGGCACCGAGCGCCCTCCCCCGCGCTCGACGGATCGGGCGAGGAGAAGAACGCCGATAACCTCCCCCCCCCCCCAAGGGGAAGAGCCATCTGTGGGAACTGAGCGGGGGGGGTCTCGTTCCCCACCCCCGCACAGTACCCATGTACCCAACAACAAAATAAGAGCCCTAGAGCAATCGTGCCATCGGCACGAATACAAGGCATAAGGATCAATTCCCTGACTGAGCGGAACTTGAACAAACAATAATATTGATGCAATCAATAATAAGGAACAAAATGAAAAAGCATCTTGCACGATTCACTTCACAATGAATAAGGGCTCGGATCGAGCGCATTTGCCGCCCTCGGTACCGAGCGCAAGGGTGAAAGGTTTCATTCCTTACCTTTATGGATCAAGGTTTCTGGAAACCTTGATCCATAATGAATTGATGCAATCAACAAATATATGAAAATGAAAAGACTACTGCGCTTGCGATTTCACTTCATACAAATAAAAAGGGGAAGGATCAATTCCCGTGAATAGCGGAACATTGATCCCAGTCAACAATGCAATCTCAATAAAAAAATGAAAATGAAAAAGAACTGCACTTGCGATTCACTCATTCAAAATAAAAAGGGGGAAGGATCAATCTCCGGGCAAGCTCGGAAACTGATCCAAAATGAGTATTGCTACAATAAAAAATAATATATGAAAATGAAAAAGAATACTGTACTTGCGATTCCACTTTCATACTGAATAAGTTTCCGTGCCGAGGCATTCGGCAACGGGCACACAGGTCAAAAAAATATAAATGAAAAGAGCACTTACTTACGATTTTCATCTACACATTTCCAACCCAATATACGCTCGGAGCGAGCGCTCCCGCCCTCGGCACCGAGCATACACAATACGAGGATCATTCTGGGAAAATGAATTCCCGGAATTACGCCCTTCAGTCCCGGCACTCGGGTAATCGGAGGGCGTTGTGAACCAAGATCCTTTAATTCACAATGAATTCAATGAAATGATTGTACTTACAATTCAGTTTCACTAGATACATCGAAAAAGAAAAACACAATCATGCGAAAGCAAACGACGATGAAGCGGGCAGAGAGCGATGATACACGTCCACACGCCAGCAGGCCGAAAGCAAAGTGATTTGTTTACCTCCCAGTCGCGCGCGCGCGCGCCTGTCGGACAAGCAGTTAACTACCGAACCCTTGTTCGAAAGCTTACGACCTATCCAGCTGCCGCTAGTACCGTCCTATTGTAAAAGGATCGAAGGTTTGTATGCCGTGTCGGAACAAATGCAATTTTGGACAAATTGTCATTTGTGCCGACACGGCATACAAACCTTCGGTCCTTTTACAATAGGAAGACTCACTTCTTGGTGGGAGGAATCTGAGTCTTTTTTGTGAACAGACTGGTGTTCGCCCAACCTTGGAAGCCTCCCTGGTCGTAAGAGCGAGGGAGGGATCCAAGCCTCTGTCCGATTGATCGGGGTGTGCACCGCAGGATCAATGGTCAGACCTCTGGACCGAGTACTAAGAGAGAGGCATGCGTATCTCTTCGTACCAGCAATGCAAGAACTTGTTCCTGTACAGGAGCAAAATATAAAGTCATGGGTTTGACTCTTGTAGGCATCCACTTCCCCCCCTTGTAGAAGGAAGTGGTGGATATTCTGCTCCTATCCTAGTGAAAGGGATAAGATGGGGCTCTGTCATATAGCTCACCTGCATCTCGTCCTCATCCAGCGTAGTGACGGACCATGGCCCTCTGCCCACAGGTAGAGGGGAAGGAAAAGATGGGAAGAGAGAGCCAGTCACTCACTCACTCACACATCCATCCACACAGCACACCCGGACTCGATGCTGTTCAGCCTGCGAGGGTCTGGTTAGCTACACAACTTGTTGAGCAGCCACCACGGGTCCCAAGGAAAAGGTATCCAAGGACCTGTGGGCAATATCCCGAAGGTAGAAGGACGTAAAAGGTAGTCTGGTTAGACCAGACCCCTGCCTTCAGGACCTGCGCCACGGAGAAGTTCTTGCGAAACGCCAACGAGGGGCCAATACTTCTGACTTCGTGAGCTCTTGGACGGGACGTACGGATGTCGTCACTACCATCAGCCTCATACGCCCTCCTGATGACCTCACGCAGCCAGAATGAAAGAGTGTTCTTGGATACTTCTTTCTTGGTGACCCCGGTGCTAACGAAGAGGCGTCGACATCAGGCCTGAGGTGTCGAGTTCTCTTCAGATAGCGCCGTAGCGCCCCTCACAGGACAAAGCAGCATCTCATCCGCATCATTATCGGTGAAGTCCAATAGGGAGGGAAATCGTGAATGACTCGAACCTGTCATCAGGGACTGAAGGTTTCTGAGTCTTCGCAACGAAGTTCGGGACGAAATCGAGCGTCACGGATCCCCATCCCCTGGAGTTTCTGTACATCATAGGAAAGACCATGAAGTTCCCCTACTCAACCCCTCTCTTCGCCGATG
>NC_061110.1:7445241-7455370 GCF_015104395.2 Macrobrachium nipponense | reverse complement strand
GGATATGTAGTACAGTATACATATATCTATGTATAGAATCTACATACATAACATATACGTGTGTATATATACATGTATTTTATATATAGGCTATAAAACGTATCCAACATAGACAAGCATGTTGAAAACAAGCCAATGCTAGAATAATATATATATATATATATTATATATATATATATATATAGTATATATATATATTATATATATACTATATATATATGTATATATGTGCGTGTGTGTATGTATCTATATTTATATATATATATATTATTATAATATATAATATCTAAATCTTAATATATATATATATATATATATAAAACATCAATGTAATTAATAGAAATGTGGGTTTCAGCCACATCAGATGAACGGAATCATTAGAGAGAGAGAGAGAGAGAGAGAGAGAGAGAGAGAGAGAGAGAGCGAGAGAGAGGTAGGTATGTATTATACTCCATAAAGTACTGGACTGTGTTTGCCAGTCTATATCTACATTTTACCTTTCTTAATTTTATTTCTCGAATGCTGGCCTTGCGGAGAGAGAGAGAGAGAGAGAGAGAGAGAGAGAGAGAGAGAGAGAGAGAGAGAGTGCATTGTACTACGTAACGTACTGCGCAATATTTACTACACTATTCCAAATAAATACAATTTTTCACTTATTTTTTTTAACAAATACTGAGCTGCAGGAGAGAGAGAGAGAGAGAGAGAGAGAGAGAGAGAGAGAGAGAGAGAGAGAGAGTGCATTATACTACCTAACGTAATACGCAATATTTACTACACTTTTCCCAATAAATTCAAATTTTCACTTTTTATTATCAAATACTGAGCTACAGGAGAGAGAGAGAGAGAGAGAGAGAGAGAGAGAGAGAGAGAGAGATAATGTGCACTCCACAAAGTACTGCACAACATTTACCGAAATATTCCCAAGTTATGCCATTTTGTTTTTCACTTATTTTTTGTTCAAGTACCGACCTGCGCTTAACTTTTTTATCTTCCCTACATTACCAAAAAAAAAATGATAATAATAATAAAATAAAAAACTCGTCAAAAATTTCCCCCAATCACGAAAAGGGTAAGTTATGACAGCCGTGGCGGGACCTCCACCGTGTATTAATGTATGATATTGGCATTCCATTACGCTCGTCACTTGCCTACGCCAGGACGCCACGCCCACAAAATAAGTATACGCCCACATAGGTTTCCCGATAAAAAAACGTATATATAACCTCCCACATCCGAAGTGGTTGTCATGGTTGTGAGAGTTTTTTTCTGGAGTGGGGAAGTGATGGGTAGATTATTATTATTATTATTATTATTATTATTATTATTATTATTATTATTATTATTATTATTATTATTATAAAAATAATATTTATATATATTCATTATTATTATTATTATTATTATTATTATTATTACTTATTATTATTATTATTCAGATTTCAGAAGATGAACCTATTCGTATGGAACAACCCCACCAAAGGGGCCACTGACTTGAAATTCAGTCTTCCAAAGAATATCATGGTGTTAATTAGGAAGAAGTAAGACGAGGTAAGGGAAAATACAGAAAGAAGAGTTCTCGCCAATTAAAAAAAAATTAAAAATAAATTGATAAAGAGATTAAAAGCAGGAAATGGTAAATATAACTGCATGTGGGAGGGATGAGGAGTGGAGGAGAAGAGAATGAGAAACCTACCGAGTCTTATCTCACCTTTTTTTCTGCTCACTCAACTGACATAAGAGGCGGAAGGCTGGCTCTACGAAACATAGATTCTCAAACTTAAAAAGAAGAAGAAGAAGAAGAAGAAGAAGAAGAAGAAGAAGAAGAAGAAGAAGAAGAAGAAGAGAGAAAGAAAAACGAGAAAAAAAGGAAAATGAAGAAGCCACGAGATTCAAAAATTGTAAAAAAATGAGGAAATGAAAATAGACAAAACAAAAACGAAAGGAACTTAAATGAAAATTTTTGCTGACTCACATTAAAAAAAAAGATTGAAATACAAATGGATAAAGAGAGTAGACAGGAAAAGCGGACGAATCAACAGAAAATGAAAAAGATTGGAGCGAAAATCTGAATGTATCCAATGAGTGGAAAGAGGTCAAATGCGGATTTATACTGATTAAGAAGGAAATTGGAAGGACTGCTAGATGAAGGTGAAATTATAAGACACAACAGAAATGAAAACGATCGGAAGGGAATTAGAATAGATACTAGGAATAAGAAAA
This sequence comes from Macrobrachium nipponense, assembly GCF_015104395.2. Lineage (NCBI taxonomy): Eukaryota > Metazoa > Arthropoda > Malacostraca > Decapoda > Palaemonidae > Macrobrachium > Macrobrachium nipponense. The sequence goes on along the minus strand of NC_061110.1, from coordinate 7,453,150 downwards.
CGTACCGATTAGCAGTCAATGCACCAAAATTCAAACGAATATCGAATAATTTTTAGATGATATGAAAGTGTATCAGAACAAAATCGAGGTAAATAAACGAAAATAGAGTAAAATGGAATATTTGAAATTTATCAAGCAAAAAATGACAGTGGACTGAAATAAACTTAATATAAGCAAATGGGAAGACAAAATCGAGGTAAATGAACTTCAAAATAGAATAAAATAAAATGTTTGAAATAAATCAAGCAAAAAGGACAATGGACTGAAAGAAAATTAATATGAGCAAATGGGAAGAAAACCCAGTTAAAATAAAAATGGAAAGTGAATAGAAGTATTGTGCTGTTGAATTGGGACACGTTGAAAATAACCTGTGAAAGATGACAGTGGACGAAACTAGTATGAAGCTGTATCTCTCAATCGAAGCTATTCTGAGTATCTATAAAACATGAAAGAAAAACCATCAATTTTTTTAAAACGTACGTTAGTTCTTCGCATGATCAGCAGACCTCTTCGAGTTGGTGTTATCGTACTGTAGCGGTCTATTGCTCAAATAAGAGGAAGCTAGCTATAGTAGAGTCACATCAACCGTGCATTTGATGTCTAGGCCCGTCCCTTACGAACGCTCCTGATTGGCTGTTGATGAGCCAATCACGGGGCCGGAAACTTTCAGTCTCTCTCGAGAGTTCACATAGGCAGGATGTGCGTTCCTTCTCTCCTGAGGGATACGTCTTTCAAACGTATACCTCAGGAGAGGTGGAACACACATCCTACCCGTGTGAACTCTCAAGAGAGACTGACAGCTTCCAGCCCTGTGATTGGCTTATAAACAGCCAATCAGGAGTGTCGTAAGGTACTGGGCTGAACAGCAGCACCGAGATGCAGTGAAGGTGCTTCCTCGCTGTCGAGTCGAACTTTTCCAAAGTTCCAGAGGTCATTCTTTATTCATTCATAGCTGGACTGTGGAACAGTCCTGCCTACAGAGGATGCCGTGCAATTTGAAGTTAGCTACCCTAATGCTATTCTCCTTGCATTTTAATACATTTATACCTGTTTGTTAATTTATTGATTTATTTTCATAAGTGAGATCTCTTCTTTCTGCATTTCACTTTACCTCCTCTTACTTCTTCCTAATGAACACTTTGATATTCTTTGGAAGCTTAAAGAATTTCAAGTCAGTGGATCCTGTGGGCTTCTTTCATATGAATAGGGTTCATCTTCTGAATAATAATAATAATAATAATAATAATAATAATAATAATAATAATAATAATAATAATAATAATAATTAATAATGTTATAAATACAATATACATATGTACATAATATATGAATATATACACATACATATATATATATATATATATATATATATATATATATATATATATATATATATATACATATATATATATATATATATATATATATATATATATATATATATATATATATGTATGTATAGTATATATATAATATATATATATATATATATATATCATATATATATATATATATATATATATGCATATATATATATATATATATGCATATATATATATATATAGTATATATATATATATATATATATATACTATATATATATATATATATATATATATATATATATCATATATATTTGAGCAGAGCTCAATTTCTCCTTTGCTTTTCTGCGAGCAAGTCCATAAATCATCACTTATCGTTGTTTCTCTGGTATCATCTCCTTATCACACCTGCTCACACTTTGACACGATGATGGCAGGAAATCCATTGAAATATAGCGGCCCTAATCTTTATTCGAGATTATATTCTCACCTGGCTGATTGCTTCATCGATTCTCAGAAGGCAGCGATAAGGTAAATCTGACATCCTCGGGGAATTTGCCAAAAGATTTGGTAATCTCGCGTTGTTGGCCCCCCTGCTCTGATTTTTATTGTTTTTTTTTCGCAGATGGATTGAAGCCTCAGTATGGTGCTATATATATATATGTACTCACTACATTGACAGATACAACATAATACATGCATATACAGATACTCACAAATAGATACACCTATAACCAGATTACAAGACTCACACTAGATTTACTCAAATCAGAAAAGCTAAAACCCTAAAAAAATGAATAAAAATAAAATAAACGATTATTCTCACTAATCAGAAAAAACAAAAACAAACATAATAACAAAATTGAAAGTGAGATTAGTCAAAAGAAATAAAATGTCCTCAATTCTTTTCTTTCTTTCTTTTTTTAATCTGGGCACTGGTTTTTGTCCTTTGATGCTCGCCAGGTCGGGAAGTAAGTTCCCGAGATGTACACTATACTCTTTTTTTTTTTCCATCTGTCCATCCGACTGTGGTGGTCGCGCATGGTAACACTGCGTCCCGGGCTTTAAATAGTTTTAGGTAAATAAAAGGATATCTTGGTGTACATTTGCAACTGAAAAGTGTTTTAATAATTTACTGTAGGCGAATTACACCGTTAATATTCGAAATAGGATATTATTTAAAGCCCGAGACGCAGTGTTACCATGCGCAAACACCACAGGCGGATGGACAGATGGAAAAAAAACAAAGTATGGTATTGCACAATCCCCAGTTTTTTGCCATGTCCCTAGGTTACGTTAGGTTAAGTGTAGGTTAGTTTCCAAAATGCTTCACAATATTTGTGGTCCAGGAAACATAATGAGATTATTTTCAAGAAGATTCAATGGTTAGTTTTTAAGATATGGCGTCCTGCTTTTTTCAGGGAAGGCCTTGATACTAGGTTACAGTTCGGGAAAATGCGGTCGGGACCGGTACACACTTATTATACCCATTGTACCCATTCAGAAAGGTCAGGACACTTGGTCTTCCATCAGGACGGACCAAAGAATCTTTTTTATTTTATTTTATTTTTTTGCGATTTTAATTGCTTTTCCAAAGACGATTTTAAGGTTATGGGTCCTCTCTCTCGCCTCATCTCTCTCTCTCTCTCTCTCTCATCTCTCTCTCTCTCTCTCTCTTTTATTCTGTACTAGAAAATGAGTCAGTATGCTACTGAAGTTTATGCTTATTACGTAAATCAGGCGTGAAAGTATGCAGTACATTGATTTGCTGTGTTATGATACAGTGGTAGAACTTTTATGCATGTACATATATATATATTCTATTATATAGAATATATATATATATATATATATATATGTATTATATATCCTATATATTATATATTATGTATGTATGTATGTATGTATGTATGTATGTATGTATGTATGTATGTATAATATGGTCATACAATTACAAATTCATGCAAACGTTCAAAAGGTATATAAGCACGTATGTATGCATCTACGTAACGTATACACAGAGACGAACGTATGTCAATGAATACAGGAAACAGAAACGAAGCCAATGCATGAATAGATATACCCATTTGCAGCATCCTTTACTCCTAGGAGACCAGTTTAGTGAATTACCCTTAAAAACTGTTCATTCTGACGGCCAGGATGAGGCGTGAGCCACTTTCCGCGAAGGAGCGTGCTAAAAATGTTGCCAAATTCGGGAGTAGAGACCCGCCTTGCCCGCTCCAGTTAGTGCCAAGGGAAAGGAAGGGAGGTGGGAAAGAGGGAGAGATGGGGGGGAAGGGGGGGTTGCTTAGGATGGTGGGAAGAGTTGGGGGCTGAAGTGCCAGACACCTCAAGGATGCTGGTCGAACAGTGGGTCACTTGGCACCTTGTGCTCCTCAGTGCCTCTGCTGCCTGGTGCTCTCTCTCTCTCTCTCTCTCTCTCTCTCTCTCTCTCTCTCTCTGAAGATGAGATCCTTGTGCATAGAACTTCCATAACATTGGCTGCTTGACATAGGTACATACACGCTCTCTCTCTCTCTCTCTCTCTCTCTCTCTCTCTCTCTCTCTCTCTCTCTCTCTCTTTAAAATGAATGCACAACATTGGCTGATTAATATAGGTGCATACAGAACCTCTCTCTCTCTCTCTCTCTACATACCACTTTCTCTGTGTTTCTCCTTACATCGCTACCTATCTCTCCTTACGTCACTATCTCTCTCTCTCTCTCTCTCTCTCTCTCTCTCTCTCTCTCTCAAAATAAAAGCACAACATTGGCTGCTTAAGATGAGTACATACATGATCTCTCTCTCTCTCTCTCTCTCTCTCTCTCTCTCTCTGTCCCCTCGTAGGGCTTCCTCCTCCTCGTAGGGGCATGTGGGCATCTAGATCGAGGTCCCTGTTGCATGCCATCTGCCCTACTTTAGCTTCGGCCTCCATTCCATTAGTTGTTTCAGGTCGTTTCCCCTCGCAGACGTTTTACCCTCTTGGCAAGAACTCATCGATTCATTTTGGCGTCCTCTTCTCTCTCTCTCTCTCTCTCTCTCTCTCTCTCTCTCTCATTCGTTGTCGGTTTGTGTGTCAGTGTAAATGTATGTATGTGTATATATATAATGTATGTATATGTGTATACATAAATATGAATATATCTAGTATATATACTACATACTATCTGACCAACCTGGCATTGCCCGGTATAAATCTGAATAACAACCAATAAAACTCCTCTCTCTCTCTCTCTCTCTCTCTCTCTCTCTCTCTCTCTCTCTCTCTCTCTCTCTCCTTCACACACACACACACACATACACCCACACACATATATACATATATGGGATAGGGTATACATTGTCTATTTTCCATACAAAATAGAAAATAGCACCTAATGCTCAGGTTATGCTTGCAAATATCAAAATTTATTATTATTATTATTATCATTATTATTATTATTATTATTATTATTATTATTATTATTATTATTATTATTATTATTATTATTATTAAAAATGTACATCCATTCAATGTAAAAAGATTTGAAAAAAAAATATCGAAACTTCTAAACAAACTACTACAGCACTGAATGATGAGATTTAGTAAAAGCCGACCAGAGTGAAGAAATATAATGAAATGAGTCGATTTTTATTTTGTAAATAAACAATGTTCACTAAACAAATAAATTTATGTGAAATTTAACAGCAGTTGACAGAGAAGATGCAAAATGTAGACTTATATGAATTGTCTCTTCTTATTCCATCTATTTAATTTTCTCTCTCTCTCTCTCTCTCTCTCTCTCTCTCTCTCTCTCTCTCTCTCTCTCCTGCAGGCAAGAATAGCTGAGTACTTGAGAGTAAGGCATACGGGACGTTTAAGTTAACATGAGCTAATAAGTACTATTCTCTCTCTCTCTCTCTCTCTCTCTCTCTCTCTCGTCTAAAGGTATCAATTCATTAATATGAGATAGTACGTACTATTCTCTCTCTCTCTCTCTCTCTCTCTCTCTCTCTCTCTCTCTCTCTCTCTCTCTCGTCTTAAGGTATCAACTCATTAGTTATGAAATATTCCAACTTTTATTTAATTTCTCAAAGACACCTGGGGCCTTGTTCTTGTGACATCATCTTTTATTAGTGATAAATTAAAGCGTTTATTTGACAGCTAGACCATGCCTTGGTGATTATTCCCTTAGAACCAACTAAGATTTTATTTCAGCTATTATTTAGAATACTTTGATAAAAGTCAATAGGTTAGGTTATGTAATAGCAGGTTAAGTTTTGCATGTTGAGTTTGAAATGAGACTGCTTGCTTTAAGTTTGACAGAGTGAGAGAGAGAGAGAGAGTTTGTTGCAGCAACCCACTCACACCCCCTCTCTCTCTCTCTCTCTCTCTCTCTCTCTCTCTCTCTCTGTTACACACACAATCCCTCCCCCACTTACACACATAATCCGAGATACCTGCTTCTCCTTTCCTCTCTCCAACACTATCAGACTCACCTCTCTACTACTCCACCTCTCTCTCTCTCTCTCTCTCTCTCTCTCTCTCTCTCTCTCTCTCTCTCTCTCTCTCTCTTGACTCCTTTTGACCGCTGATGTCTGTCGTTCACTCAAATACCTCATGATACCGACCGATTATAATCTATCTTCTTCATGCGTGGTGCCGGATCTCTCTCTCTCTCTCTCTCTCTTCGTCACAGGAACTCAGTAGGTGATGGTGGTTTTGATTGGGGAGATTATAGAAATATATATATGATATATATTATATTATATATATATATATATATATATAGATATATATATACTGAGAATGTTAACATATATGCACTGAACTCTTTTCAATAAATCAATGTTGACATTAGGTAGAATAGTATTAGCCTTAGCGAGTGTTAGCAGTTTTTGAACTCTCTTGTTAGTCTGTTATGTTATGTAATATTATTTTATGTTATATCATGTCATGTTTATGCTACGAAGCAGCTAGTGTAAGGAATAATAAAAAAACAAATAACATAAGTATTAAAGACTTATATTCAGCTTTGTGAAGCTGATAAATTCAAGATAGCAAGTTACTTTCCAGTTATTTTAATATTTTAAATTTTGATTTAATTTTACATACTTTTTTATATTTATCAGTTGTTAATTTACTGTTTTTTCTACTGTATATATATATATATATATATATATATATATATATATATATATATATATATATAGATATATATATATATATATATATATATATGTATATATATTATTGCCTTATGTTATTTCTTTTGAATGAAAGCCATTTCTTTGGAAGCTGGACTTTCAAGTCAATTAGCCCTGTGGGTGGGTTTATTCCATATGAATAAGGTTCAGCTGAATAATATAATAATAATATAATAATAATAATAATAATAATAATAAATAATAATGTTGGCGCCTTGGCAGAGTGGGTTAGGTCGTCAATGGACTGGTTAAGCAACATTGGGGCTGGTCAGTCGTTGGATGGGTGACACTCTCCTCAGCGTTGATTCCTTGGGAAAGGATCTTTTTACCATAATTTCCTCAGTCTACTCAGCTGTAAATGAGTACCTATCCCTGATGGGGTAGCACAAAAGACTAGCTCCTGATAGAGAAAATGGTGATGACAGTAGGAGAAGGAAAACCAACCTAAGCATGGCATGGATAGACTATAAGAAAGCCTTCCCCGACATGGATAACCACACACATGGCTAATAGAATGCCTGAAAATATATGGGGCAGAGGAAAACACCATCAGCTTCCTCAAAATACAATGCGCAACTGGAATACAATACTTACAAGCTGGTGGAATTTTTTAAAAAAAAACCAACTAGCAGAGGGTTTAATATCAGGTAGAGGGATCTTCCAGGGCGACTCACTGTCCCCACTACTCTTGTAGTAGCCATGATTCCCATGACAAAAGTACTACAAAAGATGGATGCCGGTACCAACTCAAGAAAAGAGGCAACAGAATCAACCATCTGATGTTCATGGACGACATCAAGCTGTATGGTAAGAGCATAACAAGGAAATAGATACCCTAATCCAGACTGTAAGGCATTGTATCTGGGATATCAGGATGGAGTTTGGAATAGAAAAAATGCCCCTTAGTCAACATACAAAAGGCAAAGTAACGAGAACTGAAGGGATAAAGCTACCGATGGAGCAACATCAAACACATAGATGACTGGATACAAATACCTGGGAATAATGGAAGGAGGGATATAAAAACACATCAAGAGATGAAGGACACGATCATGAAAGAATATATGCAGAGACTCAAGGCGATGTCGATACTCAAGTCAAAACTCAACGCCGGAAATATGATAAAAGCCATAAACACATGGGCAGTGCCAGTAATCAGATACAGCGCAGGAATAGTGGAGTGGACGAAGGCAGGACTCTGCACCATAGATCACAAAACCAGGAAACATATGACAATACACAAAGCACTACACCCAAGAGCAAATACGGACAGACTATACATAACACGAAAGGAAGGAGGGAGAGGACTACTAAGTATAGAGGACTGCGTCAACATCGAGAACAGAGCACTGGGGCAATATCTGAAAACCAGTGAAGACGAGTGACTAAGGAGTGCATGG